>NC_083772.1:1437906-1737906 GCF_963514075.1 Conger conger
TTGAGCGTTAATGGAATGTTGGTAATTTAGCAACATCCATTGGCCAATCATACGTCGCCTAACTAAAAACTGGCCTTTCCCTGGCTTTCATTCAGGACACTGGAATCTGTGGACTCTTCGACACATAATCCCCTGTTCTTCATCTGCAGGGTACCAACAATAGAGGGATACAGTCTTAAAAAGTCCTGAAATCCAGAAGTGAGTTCGCATTTTTGATCCATGGGATCCCTCAGCAGATGCTTTTTTTTTGGTAGGCATTTAGATTTCTGCTGAAAATAAGGTCTGTGTTTAACAGACGCCTGAAAATAAGGTCTGTGTTTAACAGAAGCCTGAAAATAAGGTCTGTGTTTAACAGAAGCCTGAAAATAAGGTCTGTGTTCAACAGAAGCCCGAAAATAAGGTCTGTGTTTAACAGACACCTGAAAATAAGGTCTGTGTTTAACAGAAGCCCGAAAATAAGGTCTGTGTTTAACAGACACCTGAAAATAAGGTCTGTGTTTAACAGACACCTGAAAATAAGGTCTGTGTTTAACAGACACCTGAAAATAGGGTCTGTGTTTAACAGACACCTGAAAATAGGGTCTGTGTTTAACAGAAGCCTAAAAATAAGGTCTGTGTTTAACAGACACCTGAAAATAAGGTCTAAAATATATTTTTTTAAGTTAAGTTACCACTCAAGTTTCAGACCAGCCTGCCTGCCTTTATAAAGCACAGAGCAGCCTGCCTGCCTTTATAAAGCACAGAGCAGCAGGTATTCAGGCTTTCTTGTGAATATCACAGTATACCAATGCCAAAGCTCATGGTAAGTCTACTCATATCCTCATTCTCAACGGCGGATATGAGTGATATTTTTACTTCCGGAACCATCACCTCCTTGAGCTACCCATAATTCTCTGAGCTACCCATAATTCTCTGAGCTACCCATAATTCTCTGAGCTACCCATAATTCTCTGAGCTACCCATAATTCTCTGAGCTACCCATAATTCTCTGAGTTAGCCATAATTCTCTGAGCTACCCATAATTCCTCCGTTCTGGCTCTGCAGGCCTACCTTTGAAGTGAGAGAGCAGGCGGTCGGCCAGGCTCTGGTAGAAGTCCTGGACACACTCGGAGAGCTCCTCCGGGCTCAAGTCCTGCAGGTTAGAAAACGCTGTCAATTCCATTCGCTGATTTTATCAATCGAGGCAAATCTATTGAGGTCCATCTTTAAAGACATTCCAATCCATTAAATGCTTCTTCAAGGAGCTGAGGTAAACTCACCTGTATGGGCCCTTTATCACAGGTGAACACGTCTGTATCGCAGGTGAACACGCCTGTATCGCAGATGAACATGCCTGTATCGCAGGTAAACACGCCTGTATCGCAGATGAACACGCCTTTATCGCAGGTGAACATGCCTGTATCGCAGATGAACATGCCTTTATCGCAGATGAACACGCCTTTATCGCAGATGAACACGCCTTTATCGCAGATGAACACGCCTTTATCGCAGATGAACACGCCTTTATCGCAGGTAAACACGCCTGTATCGCAGGTAAACACGCCTGTATCGCAGGTGAACACGCCTGTATCGCAGGTGAACACGCCTGTATCGCAGGTAAACACGTCTATCACAGGTAAACACGCCTGTATCGCAGGTGCACACGCCAGTACACGCCTGTATCGCAGATGAACACGCCTTTATCGCAGATGAACACGCCTTTATCGCAGGTAAACACACCTGTATCGCAGGTGAACACACCTGTATCGCAGGTGAACACACCTGTATCGCAGGTGAACACGCCTGTATCGCAGGTGAACACGCCTGTATCGCAGGTGAACACGCCTGTATCGCAGGTGAACACGCCTGTATCGCAGATGAACACGCCTGTATCGCAGATGAACATGCCTGTATCGCAGGTAAACACGCCTGTATCGCAGATGAACACGCCTGTATCGCAGGTGAACATGCCTGTATCGCAGATGAACACGCCAGTACACGCCTGTATCGCAGATGAACACGCCTTTATCGCAGATGAACACGCCTTTATCGCAGATGAACACGCCTTTATCGCAGGTAAACACGCCTGTATCGCAGGTGAACACGCCGGTATCGCAGGTGAACACGCCTGTATCGCAGGTGAACACGCCTGTATCGCAGGTGAACACGCCAGTACACGCCTGTATCGCAGATGAACACGCCTGTATCGCAGGTAAACACACCTGTATCGCAGGTAAACACACCTGTATCGCAGGTGAACACACCTGTATCGCAGGTGAACACGCCTGTATCGCAGGTGAACACGCCTGTATCGCAGATGAACACGCCTGTATCGCAGGTCAACACGCCTGTATCGCAGGTGAACATGCCTGTATCGCAGATGAACACGCCAGTACACGCCTGTATCGCAGATGAACACGCCTTTATCGCAGATGAACACGCCTTTATCGCAGATGAACACGCCTTTATCGCAGATGAACACGCCTTTATCGCAGGTAAACACGCCTGTATCGCAGGTAAACACGCCTGTATCGCAGGTGAACACGCCTGTATCGCAGGTGAACACGCCTGTATCGCAGGTAAACACGTCTTTATCACAGGTAAACACGCCTGTATCGCAGGTGCACACGCAAGTACACGCCTGTATCGCAGATGAACACGCCTTTATCGCAGATGAACACGCCTTTATCGCAGGTAAACACACCTGTATCGCAGGTGAACACACTTGTATCGCAGGTGAACACGCCTGTATCGCAGGTGAACACGCCTGTATCGCAGGTGAACACGCCTGTATCGCAGATGAACACGCCTGTATTGCAGATGAACACGCCTGTATCGCAGATGAACACGCCTATATCGCAGATGAACATGCCTGTATCGCAGGTGAACACGCCTGTATCGCAGATGAACACGCCTGTATCGCAGATGAACATGCCTGTATCGCAGGTCAACACGCCTGTATCGCAGATGAACAGGCCTGTATCGCAGGTGAACATGCCAGTATCGCAGGTGAACACGCCAGTATCGCAGGTGAACACGCCAGTATCGCAGGTGAACATACCAGTATCGCAGGTCAACACGCCTGTATCGCAGATGAACATGCCTGTATCGCAGGTGAACATGCCAGTATCACAGGTGAACATGCCAGTATCGCAGGTGAACTCACCTGTTTGCGGGCCGCGGCGCGCTCTGTGAGGGTGTGGCTCTGGCGGTAGACCTCCTGGCCGATCTTCTGCAGCGGCCGCAGGAAGTGGAGGAAGTCCCGCGTGAGGCGGTCCCTCGGGGCGCTGGGCACTCCGGGCATGCGGGCCTCCTGGCTCTCTGCGCGGGCGGACAGACAGACGGACACTCAGGCAGGCAGAGAGAGACAGAGACGGGAGCTGTCTGATGACATCATCATCATCATCATCATCATCATAACATTTTGCAGAGGGGCGGAACCGACAGCAACTATGGGCGGCCTGTAGCGTAGTGGTGAAGGTACAGACCTCTCTAATCAACTGTACGTCGCTCTGGATAAGAGCGTCTGCCAAATGCCATTAGTGTAATGTAATGTAACTATGGCACTACCAATATTATAGGCTAATATACCGCTATGCTTGTTTGATAAGGTTCTGTTTAGCATGCTAATGCACCACGATGCGTGTTTGGTAGGGTTCTGTTTAGCATGCCGACCGAGCAGCCGAAACCGTTTCGGCAGCTGGTTTTTGCCGCACTCCGCACTTAATTAATCAATTAGGGCCATTTATTACACAGTTAACACACCTGACCTGGTTACCTGGGTCTCAACAGCGTGCTGATTTTAAGGTGAAAACAAAAAACAGCAGACCCAGTAGCTCTCCAGGATGAGGGTTGGAGACCACAGCTGTATGGTGTGGTTAGTAACATGGGGCACACAGGCCCCCCCAATACGCCCCCCCCCATACCTTTCCTGGGTGCCGTTGCCCATAACGACGGGCTGAAGAGCTTCTTGACGGTGGTGACAGTGCCGCTCTTCTTGTCCTCAGGCCGGGGGGGCCGGGGGGGCGCGGGCTTACTGCTGGCCTCTTCCTCCTCCTGCTGCAGTCTGGAAGAGAGCTGACCTTTAAGCCCCCAAACAGTACCCCCCCAATAATATACAGGACATCTGGAACCCCTAAGACACTGCAGCCCTCCAGGACTGGAGTTAAACCTGCAGAAACTACGGCCCTCCAGGACCGGAGTTAAACCTGCAGACACTGCGGCCCTCCAGGACTGGAGTTAAACCAGCAGACACTGTGGCCCTCCAGGACTGGAGTTAAACCTGCAGACACTGCGGCCCTCCAGGACTGGAGTTAAACCTGCAGACGCGGAGTAAAAGGCTGTGTCTCTGGTTGTGTAAAAGGCTGTGTCACCTCTTGGCCAGTGCACAATCCTCCTCAATCTGCCTCTGCCGGCTGTGCTGGAGCTCCTCTCTGTAGCACTGCGAGCAGAGGCCCTGCCAGGCCGCGTTGCCGTAGAAACCGCATCCTTTCCTGCACAGCAGCTCTGATTGGTCCACGTGGATCCCCCTGCGCTCTCGATGCCGGCTCATCTCTCTGCCAGGGGAACAGAAAGAGTGACCGCTCTAAAACCAGATAAGATCCACACGTTGCTTTGGACAAAAGTATCAGCTAAATAACATTTACATTTTTGTCATTTGGCAGACGCTTTTAATCCAAAGCGATTTACAAGTGCATAGGTTCTACCATAAGTCAAAGCATCACATCCAGAAACTAGCAAAATACACATGAAATGCTGTTCTAAACATAGTTGTCATCATAAGTGCATTTGTTTTTTTTGTTTTGTTTTTTTTTGGGGGGGGGGGGGTTAGACAAGGATAGGGATATCAGAAAGCAGGGGCAGGGGAAATCAGGAGGGAGGACTAAGGTAGTTTGAAAAGGTGGGTTTTGAGTCTGCGTCGAAATAGGGGGAGGGATTCTGCTGTTCTGACAGTGGTAGGCAAGTCATTCCTCCACTGAGGAACCAGAACGGAAAACAGGCGTGAACGTGCAGCTCGACCGCCAGGTGCACAAATTATTATTATTAATATTAATAATAATAATATTACCTACGTTCCACAGCCACTGAGCGTGTAAGCATTTTACCATTACCAAAACTATTACACCAACTTGTTCTCCATTTCATAACCATCATCTCAACCAAACAACCATCTCTTTAGCCATCATTAACCATAACTCACTGATGTACAGGTAATTCGAACATTTGGAGACAATGGCCAAGTCTATCAGTGCCTGGAAATGGCATACCACATGACTTTTCCGATAGAAAGGTGATCAATTCATGCTTGGTTTCTGGCGAGCTTCGCTGACAGAGTGAGCCAGAATGCCGCATATGTAAAAGCTGTACTGCGTGTGCCCTTTCAACACAACAGAACAGGTCATTCAATCAAGTACATCTTGCAGGCAGGACTAAAATAATAATTAAAACACCAATCTGTTAAACTGCCAAATAACCCGCCTCATCTTGCGCCATTACCAGAAACAGACTGGGTAACGTGATGGCCATTTACCCTAACAAAATTGACCGGTTGTCTGTTAGGCATTTGATTAGAAAAAAGCTGGCTAACCTTACGTTCAAAACTGCTGCCGCCGCCGCCAACAATATTAGCACTATATTAGGACGGTAACTCGGTAACGAGTCAAACAGTGGACAAAACAATTTCCAAGATGATATCGGCTAGCTAACTGGCTAACCTTAGCCGCCAGGAACATACCAGACACATGCTAAATCACGATACTAGCACGGAATATGTTGATAGTTTGTAGCTAATTTGTTTGGTGATGTTAGTCATAGCAGCTACAGGCTAATAGGTAGCTATAACAGGTAATTAACCTTAGACTATGTAACGTTAGCTTGAAAGCTAGAAAACACGGTTTGTCTCATAGAACGTAGCTAGCATAGTTAGCCCGATCAGAGAGGGAAGTGGTTTGCGGCTGGCTCCTGATGTGTGTTCGGAACGTTAAGTTTCCTGTTTTGAAATCCTTGGTAACTCATTCTTACCATTGAAGTTCAGCTTTTTAGTGTGAGCGTTTCTTCTTCAGCGTGGCTAACGATAGCTGAACTTTAGCTATGTCCTCCCCACAGCCCCGCAGAACCGCTTCATCACCCTGGAACCCACAAGCTGCGTCAACGTCATTACACAGCGATGACAAACCGATGACATCATTCTCCCACGGCTACAAAACTCCACTCCACCTGTACACCTTTGTGTCAGCCGTTCCAACCATCCCTCCACCGCCACAATCGCAGCGCCCATATAGACCAGACCGGTAACGCCATCGCCACGCAGGCATGACACAGCGGGAATACCGTATTTTACCTAAATTAGCTATATCTTTTGACAACAATATCCGATATTTTTTTGTATCATATTTCCAACAAGCTGAAGTTATTTTCAGTGTACCGCCGACAGGGCGATTGAGCAGGCGCAGATGCACACTGGCGCTGGTGTCAAATATAGCTCTCGTTCTCAAAAACGACTTCTAAAAATGTCAACTTAGTATGGAAATGCTCAAAAGACGTATTATAAAAATATATCGGATATTGTTGTCAAAAGATATAGCCAATTTAGGTCAAATACCCTAATCCCATGTACGTCATGAACGTCAAAGTTCTACACGGATTCGCCGGTCTGGACCATGGTACTCCTTTTCTCTAATGTGCTTATATGAAATGCCTCTGTATCTATGCTACTGAGCTAGCTAGTCTGCTAAACCCGTCGTGATTATTTGTCTAGCTCTACAACATGCTGCCTTTCAGGCTTAAAGGTGCATTTTTTGTGTTAAAACATTGTTACAAGACCATTGAAAATCACTGAAAACGGTTCACTGACATGTTACCCACCCTCTGCCTGTGTTTATAGTCCTCAAATTCAGGTTTCAAAATACATAGTTGACACTCTGTACCGAAACATTGTACAGCTGTACAATAATTCAGGCTCATTGGTTGAAATAGATGTTTGGCGGAAAAATACATTGAGTTCTATGGGAAGTTTGTCCTCCACGGGTCAAGGCCACATGGTTTGTGACGCGTATTAAGAACGATCCATTCTCAGATAGCAAGCATATTTGGGCGAAGGTGCTGCACGTGGGGCACTGCCGGCTTCGGTTAAATATTATGGGGCAGATATATGGCATCTGATTCTGGCTGACAGACGGCGGGTCTCACGTGGGCCAACCTCGGCTGAGAGTCATTCTGCTGGATGTCCGTTGACTCTGACAATGCATCTACAGTAATGTCTCAGTGGGTCACAGACTTCAACCAGTCGTGCATAAAACATATGCAGTAAACATGACTATAACTTACATCACATAAATATGTCCCAAACATTATGGTGCCCTGAAATGGGGGATTATGTATAAAAAGTGCTGTCATATCTACATGGTGAAACCAGAATGTATAAAAAAAACCCTTTAATAAAAGATGAGAACTTGCACCTTGAATCATTTGTTTATGAATATAGAATTGTGGTGTACTGAGCTAAATTAATGTTTTTGTCCCAAGCATTACGGAGGGCATTGCATATTACAATTCTTATGAACATATAAACACAACAACAGCAACAAAAATATAAATGAATAACTATATATTGTTGTTTGTAACAATATTAGCAGGGTTTATATGCACAGGTATTAAAGGAGACTGGGCTTGGGACTGGGGCAGGTGGAATAGCCAGGGCAGGAGGGAAGGTGCATCATTCCAACCAGGTGTTGTAGTTTCGCTTCGGATTTTCCTCTAGACGCGGTAACGTTTTATTTTAAATTGCTCATTTGAACAGCAAGGGTTAGGGCTTGAGCCAGTTTGTTTGTCTCGATCGCTGTTAATCATTACATTTACATTGACATTTTAGTCATTTGGCAGACGCTTTTAATCCAAAGCGACTTACAAGTGCATAGGTTCTACCATAAGTCAAAGCATCACATCCAGAACTAGCAAAATACACATGAAATGCTGTTCTAAACATAGTTGTTTGCATTTTTTTTTAAAAAAATTTTAAGGGGGGGTTAGACAAGGATAGGCATATCAGAAAGGAGGGGCAGGGGAAATCAGGAGGGAGGACTAAGGTAGAGTTTGAAAAGGTGGGTTTTGAGTCTGCATCGAAATAGGGGGAGGGATTCTGCTGTTCTGACAGTTGTAGGCAAGTCATTCCACCACTGAGGAACCAGAACACTTCTACTAGTTGCATACCTGTAGAGTGATTGAACGTTTGTCTTAAATAGCTTAAATAGCTGTGGAATTTATCAGTAGATTAGCTTTGATTTGATATTGCTTGTGAGGCGATTTAAATAGGCGTCGCTCCGTCCCAGTTTGTGATGTTATGTTTCACCCCATCCCAGTCTGCTCTCTCCCTCGAAGACCCCCCCTGCGACGTGGGCCTCCACGGCGTCGGAAACCCTCGAACCTCAGCTACCCCCCGCTGACCCCCTGTGAGGACTTTGCTGTCACCGGGGGACTATGGAACTGCCAGTCTGCCACTCGGAAGGCTGACTTCATCCCTGCATATGCCTCCCTCCAGTCCCTACAATTCCTTGCCCTCACAGAGACCTGGATCACACCTGACAACACCGACACTCCCGCTGCCCTCTCATCCTCCTTCTCCTTCTCACACACTCCCCGGCGGTGGTACTGGTCTTTTAATTTCCCCCTCATGGAAATTCTCTGTTCTCCCCCTCTCTGACCTGTCCATATCCACTTTTGAATTCCATTCTGTTGCAGTACCCTACCCTACTAACCTTTTCATTGCAGTTATCTACCGTCCTCCAGGGCCCCTGGGAAACTTCCTTGATGAGCTAGACACCCTTCTCAGCTCCTTCCCTGAGGATGGCACCCCATTGATTCTCCTTGGAGACTTCAACATCCACCTTGAAGCCTCCCAGGCTGCTGCCTTCCTACCGCTAATCCACTCCTTCGGCCTCTCCCTGCAACACTCTCCTCCAACCCACAAGGCGGGCAATGTCCTAGACCTTGTCTTTGTGAGGAACTGCTCATGCTCCGATTTCACGGTTACCCCTCTGCATACATCTGATCACCACTTCATCTCATTCTCCCTCCCTCTTCCTCCCCATCCTCCTCCCCCTCCTCCCACCCACACTTCCTCAGCCTGTCGTAAACTCCACTCCCTCTCACCCTCTTCCTTTGCCAGCACTGTCACCGCCTCACTCCCCCCTCTCGAATCCTTCTTCAAACTCCCCACTGACTCTGCATCTGCCACCCTCCTTTCATCTCCCTCCTCCGCCTTTGACTCTCTCTGTCCCCCTGTCTCAAAGCCACCTTGCACATCCCCTCCCAGTCTTTGGATATCTGACACCCTCCGTACCTCCAGGAGCAGCCTCCGTGCAGCGGAGAGGAAATGGGGAAAATCCAGAGACCCTTCAGACCTCACAACTTACCAGTCTCTCCTGGCTGCATTCTCTTCTGCTGTCACTGCCGCCAAAGCAAAATACTATCAGACACATTACATTACATTACATTACGTGGTATTTAGCAGATGCTCTTATCCAGAGCGACGTACAACAAAGTGCAAATCAATCACAAGAACAAGTGCAAAAGTAGACCTGAGAGGACAGTACAGTTCCGAGTCCGAGTGTAAACATACAGAAATTCAGAACCCTTGAAGAGTACAATCAACATTCAAACTAGCATACCACTGTTGGCAGCTAGAATACAACAACAGCCAATAAAAACAACAATACCTATACAAGTAACAATATCTATACATAAGTGCCATTACGGTCTAAGGCCAATCACAGTGATTGTGAGTTGGGGAGGGAAAGGTGTAGCCTGAAGAGATGGGTCTTCAGTCTGCGTTTGAAGGAGGTCAGAGACTCTGCCGTTCTGACATTCACCGGGAGGTCATTCCACCACCGTGGGACCAGGACAGACAGCAGTCATGAGCGTGAAGTGCAGGTGTGGCGAGGGGGAGGCGCCAGACGGCACAAAGTGGCAGAACGGAGGGGTCTTGTTGGTGTATAGGTCTTGATAAGGGATTGAATATACACAGGGGCTGATCCTTTAACTGCCTGGTATGCGAGCACCAAAGTTTTAAATTTGATGCGAGCCATAACAAGCAGCCAGTGGAGGTTGCTGAGCAGGGGGGTGACATGTGAATGTCTGGGAACATTGAATACCAGACGGGCTGCAGCATTCTGGATGAGTTGTAGGGGTCTGATGGCAGATGCTGGAAGGCCAGCCAGCAGAGAATTGCAATAGTCCAGGCGGGACAGGACCATTGCTTGAACAAGGGGCTGAGTGGAGTAGGTGGTGAGAAAGGGTCAGATTCTCCGGATGTGGTACAGGAAGAACCTGCATGCCCGGGTCACTGTAGCGATGTTCTTGGAGAAGGATAGCCTGTTGTCCATCACCACTCCAAGGTTTCTTGCACTAGGGGATGAGGTCACTGTGGTATCCCCTAGTGAGATGGAGAAATCAGAGAAGGGAGAGGTTAAAGCAGGGATGAAAATCACCTCCGTCTTATCTGGGTTGAGCTTTAGATGATGGTTGCCCATCCAGCTCTGGATGTCTCTCAGGCAGGCGGAGATACGGGTAGAGACCTGTGTGTCTGATGGGGGGAAGGAGAGAAAGAGTTGGGTGTCATCGGCATAACAATGATAGGAGATGCCATGAGCAGAGATAACGGGGCCAAGGGATCTCGTGTAGATGGAGAAGAGGAGGGGTCCGAGGACTGAGCCCTGGGGGACTCTTGTAACAAGGGGGCGAGGGGTTGACACTCCTCCAGCCCAGGACACCTGGGAGGACCGGCCAGAGAGATAAGATTGGATCCACTCTAAGGCTGTGCCACAGATCCCTGTAGATGCCAGGGAGGCTAAGAGGATGGAGTGGTTGACCGTGTCGAACGCCGCAAAGAGGTCAAGAAGGAAATTCAGAACACAAATTCAGAACTCCGCTTCTAACCCCCGGAAACTGTTCTCCATTTTCTCCTCTCTCCTCAACTCACCGCCTCCTCCACCTCAGTCCTCCTTCACTGCTGATGACTTTGCTGACTTTTTCGATGAGGTCACAGTCATCCGCAGATCCTTTACAACCACCGCCCCCCTTGCTGTGCCCTTCCCCCCCTCTAGGCCCATCCCTTCCTTTTCCACTTTCTCCCCCCTTACAGACTCTGATGTTTCTCAACTCCTGCTCTCCCACCGCCCTACAACCTGTGCCCTTGACCCTATCCCCTCTTCTCTTCTCCAGACTATCACACCAGACATTCTCCCATGTCACCTCCCTTGTCAACTCCTCCCTGTCTTCCAGCTGTTTTCCAGAATCCTTCAAGAGGGCCCACATCACTCCATTGCTAAAAAAGCCTACCCTGGATCCCTCCATCATCCTGAACTACCGCCCGGTATCTCTTCTTCCTTTTCTTTCTAAAACCATAGAACGAGCTGCTTCTACTCAACTTTCTTCTTTCTTTTCTAACAACAACCTGCTAGACCCCCATCAGTCTGGCTTCAGATCGGGCCACTCGACAGAGACCGCGCTCCTCTCCGTCAGTGAGTCGCTCCATGCCGCACGAGCAGCCTCCCTCTCCTCTGTCCTCATTCTTCTAGATCTCTCTGCTGCCTTCGACACTGTGGATCACTCCGTCCTCCTGTCCACCCTGTCAGCAATGGGCATCTGTGGCACAGCCCTGGACTGGATTGAGTCCTACCTCTTTGGTCGCTCCTTCCAGGTTGCCTGGGCTGGTACGGTATCGACACTTCGGCCTCTTGCCAAAGGAGTTCCCCAGGGCTCAGTCCTAGGCCCGCTTCTTTTTTCTCTTTACACTCGTTCCCTTGGCCCTGTGATCACTGCACATGGGCTATCCTACCACTGCTATGCGGATGATACCCAACTCTTCATCTCGTTCCCACCATCTGATACACAGGTTTCTGCCCGTATCTCTGCTTGCCTGAGTGACATCCAGAGCTGGATGGATAACCACTATCTAAAGCTCAACCCAGGCAAGACTGAAATGATATTCATTCCTGCTAATACCTCTCCCCACCTGGATCTCTCCTTTTCCCTCAGGGATACCACACTCACGCCATCACCCAGTGCAAGGAACCTCGGCGTGGTGATGGACAGCAGACTGTCCCTTTCCGAGAACATTGTGGCGGTGACCCGGTCATGCAGGTTCTTCCTATACAACATACGGAGAATCTGCCCCTTTCTCACCCCCTACTCGACCCAGCTCCTGGTCCAAGCGATGGTTCTGTCCCACCTGGACTACTGCAATTCCCTCTTGGCTGGCCTCCCAGCGTCCGCCATCAGACCCCTCCAACTTATCCAGATTGCAGCAGCTCGTCTGGTCTTCAACCTTCCCAAATACTCACATGTCACCCCCCTGCTTACTTCCCTCCACTGGCTGCCTGTCATGGCTCGCATCAAATTCAAAACATTGGTGCTAGCCTTCCAAGCAGTTAAGGGGTCTTCCCCAGCTTACCTACAAAAAATCATCAGACCCTACACCCCTGCCAGACCTCTTCGTTCAGCCTCCACAGGCCGCTTGGCACCTCCCCCTCTCCGAACCTCCACCTCACGCTCACGACTACTGTCTGTTCTGGATCCACGGTGGTGGAATGAACTCCCCGTTGAGGTCAGAACTGTCCAATCTCTCCCCACCTTCAAACGCAAACTGAAGACGCACTTCTTCAAGCAGCACCTCTCCCCATCCCTCCCTACCTCCCTGTGATCCTTAATTGTTGTCTTTGTGATTTACTTTGTGTTTTGGTATTTTTAGTTGGCTCGGTAAGCAGTATTTGGATAGTTAAGTTTGGTCACTTTTGCTTAGGCCCTGGCCCTTATCTTTGTTGTACGGGTAGCAATTGAAATTGTACTTCCCTCTAGGGTCTTTCAGTGAACGTATCCCTGGTTATGGGTATGCACTTTGTTGTACGTCGCTCTGGATAAGAGCGTCTGCCAAATGCCAATAATGTAATGTAATGTAATGTAAGGTGACAACCAGCATACACACAGCCTATGTCCCGACAGTCAGATGCTGCCACAGCAGCTGGGTCTCCTAAAGCTTCTCAGGACTGGTGTTAAGTACTGGTATTGTTCTGATCTTGCCAAGGATTTGACTTCACAGACCTCTTTGGAAGCACATCTGTAGCGTACCTGGGAGAAAATCTGGAGATACCAAAGTAACATTAGTTAAGATGAAACTAACCAAGCGACCTGTACTAATTATACTGTGTGCCTAATTATACTGTAATGCCTGGCATTACAGTCATTATTGTACAAAATAAAGAAAAATGTACTGTACATTCATAAAATTTAAGGTAACATGGGTGTAAATATTGTATAATATAATTATTGCGGAAACTGCTCTATTATTTAATTACTTAGCTGGGCAACTACATAATATGGGCACGGTAACAACAACAACAACAATAATAATATATTAATGGTAAATAAAGGAATATATACCAAAATAAGATGTCTGAATGACAGTAAGTTAGGCCTATGACAATAAACAATTGGCATTGGCGCTACTTATTGCTTTTAGAATAGCAGTGAAATAAGAGTAACAATAATAATAATTTTATGTCTAAGCCTTCATGACATAGTGAATCAAACGTAGATACAAATTGCCAATACTATTGATGACGGTGATATTTTAAACCCTAATGTGATAGCATGTTAATGTAGCTGGCTACGACGTTGAGAAACAGACAGGCAGAGACATTATCCCGTTTACCTGTAATTTTCCCACATAAAAAACTAACAATTGGGACATTCAAAATAATAATACAATACACTAATTAAACTACGGGCAATTTTCTTGAAAATATTGTGGGAATACCGCAACAACATCAATATCATTCAAGGATCCATTAGTAGTAAAATAATTTTTTCGGTATACTTACCGAAACGTGCGTCGGCGCCCATGGAAATGATTCGCGCCAGGCGATTTCGTATAGTTAAGGAATCCGCACTGAAAAG
Source organism: Conger conger (assembly GCF_963514075.1). Lineage (NCBI taxonomy): Eukaryota > Metazoa > Chordata > Actinopteri > Anguilliformes > Congridae > Conger > Conger conger. The sequence continues at coordinate 1,451,836 of NC_083772.1, forward strand.
ACGTCCTTCGTTTAGCTCGGAACAGCGCCGCGTGTGGCCAAGAATATATTGCATCCGTAGTGTTAAGAAGTACCGTTGAGAATGAATGGGAAAAGTTAAGGGAAGTTAAGTTTAACTATCCCGCGGCCGGCGCCGACGTGGCGGCTCGCAATGAGCATGCGGTTTAATGCTCTACAGGCTGCGCCACTGAGACACCCTATTTCAACGTTTTAATTCATTTTTCTTATTTTTGTATTCAAATGTAATACGAATCGGAAAATAAAAATGCGAATGGACGTTGAGCTAGGTTAAGCAATGTAGGCTAAATTACAGTCGTTATTAACTAGAGCTAGATAGATGGCTAACATAACTTACTTCAGTTTGATTCTCCTGTCTGTGTCAGGGGTTGCTAGCTAGCTAATACGGTGCCCAGTGTGTACGGTGCTTCAGTATGTGGCTAAAACATTTTGAAGCTTCGTACCAATGTCATATTATGACACTTTCCCATGTCATCCACCAAGCACAGAAATCAGAGCCAATCAAAGCTTAAAGACGCTAGTTTCCTGAAATGTGCAGTAGCTATCGTATTACATTCGCGGGTTGCACAGACCTCAGAACTTTCCTGAATTTGTCACATTGCGTAAATATAATCCCTATTGTTTGGACTGCAAATTCGATACACCATTGACCATTTAAGTAAAGTTCTTATATGTAGACGTCTGTAGGGAATGGCAGGTAAGAAACCTTTACGCAGCCAATTGTCACGTTTCGATCGTACAGAAAACTTGTTGCATAGAATCCAAGTGGAAATCCTTTTTTTTTTTTACAGAAATGGATTATAACCAGTAGATACGCGAATAATTATCATGACGCCTCGGGCCTCATTCCTGTTAATACCGATTTTTAGTTGAAAAAGTGCAGTGTGGCTTACGGCTTTCACTTTCAGTTACAGCTTTCAGTTTCAGTGTGGATAGGCTATAAATGTAACGTTCCTGTGTAGCTATATTCCCAAAAACCTGAAAAACGGGACCGTCGCTGTTTCCATTTTCGCACGAATATAGACCTAATTCGGAGGAAAACTAATAAATGTGTCATATGGCTTCACAATGGACATTTCCGGAAGGGAATAGCTAATATAAAAACCAAGGAACGGTTATGCCAGCCGTACCTGTTTTTTGAACAACGTAAATGAATTGAATTCAATGTCTGTTTCTTCGCGCTTGAACAGATAAACTGCTATTCGATGCGAGGAGGGAGTTGGTGGAGAGAGTATCGAGCCATGTGCTCTTGCAGCTGCTGGATGACCTTTTGCAGGACAGGGTTGTGAACGACGGAGAAAAGGACGCTGTGATCGAGGAGAACAAAAGCACAGCAGATAAGGCGCGATGCCTCTTGGATAAAGTGCGAAAGCGAGGCCCGAAGGCCTGTGGGAAATTCATCTCCCGGCTGCAGGAACGAGACCCTGACCTGTGTGAGCTCCTGAACCTGGGCCCGGTCTCGCCACCTGCACCGCCAGGTGAGTGCGTGCTGAAGCAGGTGATCTCCGTGTTGCGTCTGACGTGCATCTCAGTTAATCCCGAATCATCGATTCAACATAACAACATAATCTTAAAGGCAATTCAGATTATATACAAATTTGAAAATACAATTTGCAAACATGATTACGGATTAAAACGGATTAAAATTAATTGCAATGTATTATTATTATTATTATTATTATTATTATTATTATTATTATTATTATTATGATTATGTTCTTGTTGTAAAATGATTACTAGTATGATTGGATTCCAACTCCTTGACATACAATTCACAACTGTCACAATAGTGGACAAAATTCATAAGTGAATACATTTGAATAATGAAATAATATTTTGCACTTTAAGACTTTAAAGTGACTATAGTTAAGTAGAGGAACAGAAAATATGTTGTTTAAGGATGATAAAGTTAAGAATGAGATTTAAGTTAAGTGAGATGAAAGAGTACATTACTGGCATAGCAGCAGGAGGAGGTGCAGGTTCATTACACAGTGCAGCAGGAGGTGGTGCAGGTTCATTACACACAGTGCAGCAGGAGGTGCAGGTTCATTACACTATAGTGCAGCAGGAGGAGGTGCAGGTTCATTACACTACAGTGCAGCAGGAGGAGGTGCAGGTTGCTGAGAGTCGCTCTGGTATGTAGCTGAAGCCTGTGTTGCTGTGTGTTTTCAGCCCCATCGGAGCTGTCCCTCCCGCTCCCTCAGCAGGAGGTGACCTGCTCGCCATCTCAGCAGGAGCCTAGCGCAGTGCTCATCCCCTGCACCCCACAGTTCAAGAAGGCCCTGCTGGAGAAGGAGGGGGCTGAGGTATGAGCTCACTGGCCCAGTGAACTTCGTCAGGACTGGCCGCAGCTGGGGAATCCTGCTCAGCCTTTTAGACCACCTTAAAAATCCAGTGCAAACGTTTTATTTTGTTATGATCTTGTGTATATCAGGGTTCGTAAACCCCAATTCCCAGAGACTGCATGTGAACCAGTCTTGTTGAGCTAACTAGCCAGTTCAATCATAGATTAGACCACAAGAAAATATTTTACCTGAGGAAGTTGAGCAAGTTAATGTTAAAATTTCAGATTATGAAAAAAAAATATTGTTGTAATTGATGTAGTTATTTCCAATAAATCCAAAAATACATGTGACCCTGGAATGACGATTCACACCTCTGGTGTCAACTGTAATAATAATAATAATAATAATAATAATAATAAACAACACCAGCTGGTGATTTTGAGGGTTCAGATATATTTTTACACCATGATGATCTTGTGTAGGTGATGGCACAGCGTGATGAACAGTGTAGTGATGATGTGCAGGTTGCTCTTGTTTAACTTAATGGCGGTTCTGGTTTCCTGTTCCATCAGCTTTACCCCATGAAGGAGAAGGGTCAGCGCAAGCGCATGGCTCTGCTCATCAACAATGTCAAGTTTGACCACCTGTCTGAGAGGCGCGGGGCCGAAAAAGATGTAGAGAACATGGAGAAACTACTCAAAGCGCTGGGCTACACTGTGGAGACACACAGGGATCTGTCTGCCCAGGTACACACAGGAGAGACACAGCCACCTGGCTGACAAGATACACACAGGAGACACATAGCTAAAGGATCCTTGTGAAATCGCCTCTTACAGCATATATATGGTACCTATTGGACTCATATGGACTTTGATAATTCACTCATATTTCACAGTGCATCTACATACAGGACATGTGGCTGAGAACTTCACTGGGGAAGGGTGGGAACTGTGTCTTTATCGAGAACATCCCTTTTGGAGAAGAAATGGGTCAAGTCCACGTTCCTGAACTTATAGAACTAAGAAGCGTATGGCTTCAGTCGGGCTGATGTCACGGTCTGTAGCAAGCGGTCGCTGATGTCCCTGGTTATGTGTGCAGTAAGCTGCATTTGTGTGTTTGCAGGCCATGGATGAAGCTGTCAAAGGGTTCTCTCAGCATCAGGCCCATTTGGAGTCGGACAGCACGTTTGTGGTGATCATGTCCCATGGAAAGAGGGATGCCATCTGCGGGATCCACTATAACCCTAAACACCCCCAGGAAAATAACCTCTTCCTCATTGACAATATCTTCACACACCTCAACACAGAGAACTGTGCTGGGCTGCGCAACAAACCCAAAGTCATTGTGATCCAGGCGTGCAGAGGGGGTATGCTGTGTGTGAATGTGTTATTCTAGAGGAAAGTGTGTGTGTTATTCTAGAGGAAAGTGTGTTTGTGTGTGTGAATGTGTTATTCTAGAGGAAAGTGTGTGTGAATGTGTTATTCTAGAGGAAAGTGTGTGTGAATGTGTTATTCTAGAGGAAAGTGTGTGTGTGTGTGTGAATGTGTTATTCTAGAGGAAAGTGTGTGTGAATGTGTTATTCTAGAGGAAAGTGTGTGTGAATGTGTTATTCTAGAGGAAAGTGTGTATGAATGTGTTATTCTAGAGGAAAGTGTGTGTGAATGTGTTATTCTAGAGGAAAGTGTGTGTGAATGTGTTATTCTAGAGGAAAGTGTGTGTGAATGTGTTATTCTAGAGGAAAGTGTGTGAATGTGTTATTCTAGAGGAAAGTGTGTGTGAATTTTTTTTTTTCTAGAGGAAAGTGTGTGTGAATGTGTTATTCTAGAGGAAAGTGTGTGTGTGTGTGTGTGTGAATGTGTTATTCTAGAGGAAAGTGTGTGAATGTGTTATTCTAGAGGAAAGTGTGTGTGAATGTGTTATTCTAGAGGAAAGTGTGTGTGAATGTGTTATTCTAGAGGAAAGTGTGAATGTGTTATTCTAGAGGAAAGTGTGTGTGAATGTGTTATTCTAGAGGAAAGTGTGTGTGTGTGTGTGAATGTGTTATTCTAGAGGAAAGTGTGTGTGAATGTGTTATTCTAGAGGAAAGTGTGTGTGTGTGTGTGTGTGAATGTGTTACTCTAGAGGAAAGTGTGTGTGAATGTGTTATTCTAGAGGAAAGTGTGTGTGTGTGTGTGAATGTGTTACTCTAGAGGAAAGTGTGTGTGAATTTGTTATTCTAGAGGAAAGTGTGTGTGAATGTGTTATTCTAGAGGAAAGTGTGTGCTCAAATGTATTATTGTGAAGTGTGTGTAAATGTGTGTTATTCTAGCTGAAAGTGTGTGTAAATGTGTGTTATTCTAGGTGAAATCGGGACAGTCTGGGTGAGTGACAGTGCTTCTGCGCCCAAATCTCTGGAGGATGACGGCATGTGGAGGGAACTCAAGGAGAGAGATTTTGCCTGTCTCATGGCCTGCACCCCTGGTAGGCGTCCATCTTACAGGCAGCCCCATTCCTCCTGAGTCCCTGGGGGTTCCCCAAATGTAGGCCTCAGATCCAACACTCCAGAAATCAACTGGGAAATATTATGTTGGCCATATAGTAGAATATGACAGAACAGCTACGAGTCACATGTGTAAGATTTATACTCATTACTGAGTAGCTGCTTAATATATGGTTCATTATTGTTATTTCAACCCAAAAGTGGAGACAGGTTAGAAATGACCTTTATATGTTGCACAACTTTCTCATTTTTCATTTGTAACAAACAACTCCAAATAAATGTGTACTGTCTATAATAAATTGTATGTGTGTATATATAAATATATATATATTATAAATAAATATGATCATCAAAAGGTCTGACTGCATTGTCTCCACTTAGACACCATGTCCTACAGAGATCGTGAGAAAGGAGCCATTTTAATCCAGAAGCTTGTGGAGACCATCAATACACACGCCCACAAGGACCATATTGAGGAACTGTTCCGGAAGGCCAGTATTAATAGCACATTGTCTGATGGAGCCCTAATCCAGCTCTGCCTAAACTAGCCCTTAGGCCTGATTCTCTCAGTTTAAAGAACATGCTGCTGTTTGTTTAATGCTCATTACGGTAGATTTACTGCTCTTATTTCATGTGCAATGGGGCTGCACATTAGCCTCTTGGGATTAACCCATCATCCCTGATCTTTGCACTTGTGTTTATCTAATAGAAGCTGCTAAATTGCAGTGGAGAAATTGTTATTGCAGTTTAATGTGACACTCCCATGTTTATTTCTCCAACAGGTTAGGTATCAGTTTGACGGTTCCAAATGTCAGATGCCAGTCACAGACAGAACGTCTTTGGGCAAGAAGTTCTACTTATTCCCTGGACTGTGATCCCTGCCTTCACCGGCCTATTCCAGATGAATCCACTTTTTAAAATCCAGATTAGTCAACTGCTCTCTTAATCCAGATTAGTCCACTGCTTGCTCTCTTAACCCAGATTAGTCCACTGCTTGCTTTCTCTATCCAGATTAGTTATTGGAGGCAGCTCTTGTTGTGTTAATGACATAAAATAGCTCCAATAATACAAATTGTAAGAGACGTGAAATCAATTTTCTATCTGCAAAATGTTTCTGTTCTTATTGATGCTTCTTGTGCTTCTGAGTTGTAAAACAGACCTTACACGTGCTAATATCCAACATGCTTTTCGTGTAACTACTTTTTTTTTTAATGCATTGTGTCAGAATTGCCACCTTTTGTATTACAAACATACTATGTATGTGTTGCAAAGATATACTTTTTTAACAGACTGTACTGCAAGTAACACAAAATGAGTCCTTCACTAGGCATGGAGGGCATATGTCAAAGAAAATATCAAAGAAAAAGTAATATATAATTTCAAAGAGAGAGAGAGTAGGCCCTATGTAATCATGTACTTCAGCAAGTTTATCACATTCAATGAGATGGGTGTGTGGGGGGTTTGGACCTAAAATGCACGACTCAGAAACCGTAGTGTAGTAAAGTCCCGTCAGGGCTTTATTTGGGTAATATCCAGAGAGCGTAGTCAAACAAGCAATGTTCATACACGTAAATATCCAGCCAGAAAACCAAAGCACAGTACCGAGGGAGAAGGCAGTGTCGTAATCGGTACACCATGCAAGAAGTCCGGTCGCCAGGAAAGCTGTCAGCGGGGCAGAATTGCAGGCGGGCGGTAGGCAGGCTCAGGGTCGATGACGGCGCAAGAGTCAAGACCGAAGTCTACTCCGCGGGGCAAAAGTACAAAAACAGCAGGCAAAATCGTGGTATAGGCAGGCGATGGTCAACAAAACAGAAATAAATGAACAATGGTCAATAACAGGCTTGGATCATAACAGGTAGACAATGACTGCACTGCACTGCACTGCACTGCACTGCACTGCACTGCACTGCACTGCACTGCACTGCACTGCACTGCACTGCACTGCACTGCACTGCCAAACAGGAGGCAAACAATTTCACACAGACATGACATGAAACAGAGCTTATATGCAGGTGTAGACAGGTGTAGACAATTAGTTTGAGAGCAGCAAGAGAATGGAAATCAGGTGTGGAGGATTGACAAGTTAACAAGGTAATTAGTAATCGTTAGTAATAAACCTATCCTGCCCTAGCATTAGTAAATTAGTAATGACATGCACAAGAAACGTAAGGTAACATGAACACATGATTAGAATGTTAGTATTACCCAATCCTGATCTAGCATTAGTAGGTTAGTAAATAGACAAGGGAAATTGAAACAATTAGGGTGTGAATGACAGAAAGGGAGAGAGAGAAAGCAGGAATGTAAGGTTTGCAGAAAGACATAACATGGAACATAAATTGTGACAAAACAAGTTTGCAAAACAATGACAATAAACTATATAACATGACATGGCAAGACTAACAATTAAATCGTAACAATAACTAAACATTAAACAACATGACATGAAACCTAAAAACGTGGTGATACTAGACTGACATAATACGTGACATGACAATAACATAACCAAGACAATAACTAAACATAAAACATGACATGACAAACATGAAACGTGACATTCAATTCCATGGAGATATAAAGTAAGAACTTTCAGCATATATTCATATATCATTTCCTTTAGAGGTAAAAAACTTAAAGTCTTTCATTTTAACATTGCATATGCAGTAGTATTATAGACATTTACAATGAATATCATAGGTATCAGAGGGTATCGTATATTTGAAATATTGCATATTGTTGTCAATAATAATTTAGATAAAATATCCTATTCCTGCTGTGTTATACTTGCTAGAAGGGGCGTGTACGTCAAAGCACTGCAGACAGCACTGCCAGGAAGAAGAGCCTGTTACTGCTGCTACTACGACTACTACTGCTACTGCTACTGCTGCTACTACTTCTACTGCTGCTGCTGCTGCTACTACTGCTACTACTACTACTGCTACTGCTGCTACTACTTCTACTGCTGCTGCTGCTGCTACTACTGCTACTACTACTACTGCTACTACTGCTGCTACTACTGCTACTACTACTACTGCTACTGCTGCTACTGCTACTACCTCTGCTGCTACTACTGCTACTGCTACTACTACTGCTGCTGTTACTACTGCTACTACTACTGCTGCTGCTACTACTACTGCTACTGCTACTACTGCTGCTGCTGCTGCTGCTACTACTGCTACTACTGCTACTACTACTGCTGCTGCTACTACTACTGCAGATTGAGAGAGAGGGAAGGAGGGAGGGAGAGAGAGAGAGACAGAGAGAGAGAGTAACCAGCAGCCCTCTCATATGCCCAGGCAGAAGAACCTGTTACTGCTGTTACTGCAGATTGAGAGAGAATTGGGCGTGTCGTGGGGTGGGGAGATGTCTGATGTCTGATGTGCTTCTCTGGAAGCAGGTGTCTAATGGGCTTTGGCCAATCACAGCGCTGCATTTGTTGGGCTTTGAGCAAGCATAGGAAAACCGATGACTCTGCACAATGCCAGCATACACACACAATTGTGTGTTCTGTTCTTGTTATAGTGGCGTATTTCGTCTAAAAAACTGATGCTTCAAAAATAGCCACTGTCCAAGCCGGAGCGGGGGTTTGACGCACAATCAAACAATCGTGGAGATCCGATTTCAAGTTGAAACAAAAAATGCATTTTATTCTGCTTAAACATTGAACAAAAATATTCTCCAAATTGACTTTTTACAATAAACAAAAATAGACTTTGCTTTGGCCTTTTTTGTGTGTTTCTTTCTTTGTATCCTTTCTTTTGTTTGTGTGGTCAAAAAACTATTCCGTCTCCCCGTCTCCCTAGGACTAACACAGGTGCCGCAAATTACTTGGCTGATTAAATAGATGCAGTTGCGGCTCCGGCCAAAAGGGGGAGGCTTACTATAGGTAGACAAATAATAATATCATATATAATATCAACTCATATCATTATGGCTCCAACATACCGGCCCCTAATTGTTAACATCATAGCAAAACAATTAATCAATCATAATTTAATGGAGCCAATAAATTAAACATAACACACATCATAATTCATGAATGTTCCAGAATGTTCAAAGTCCATATATGTTTAGGTTCTACGTGTATGTAGTTATGTGTAGGTGGAATACAGCAGTCCAGGGGTCAGAGGCGTGCAAGAGGGGGCAAGAGTTCAGGGGTCAGGGGCATGTTTTTTTTTTTCTTTCTTTACAGATGGAGCTGCTTGCCTTGACCCGTCTCCCTGTATCCAAGAGTGCCAGTTCCTTTTTAAAGTGCTGTCTCTGCTCTGCTGAATGATGGCCTTTTCTGCTTCGTCCATGTCCTCCACAGACAGGTTTTGTGCTCCACATGTAACTTTGAACTGGTCCATTTGTTCCTTTAAATACTTTAAAGTTGTCAGCTCTGATGCTGGATCAGTCTTTGTTAGAGATTTCTTGTTGTGACTTAGCAGTAGAAGGAGTCCTTTCAGTTTCAAAATCCAGGCAACAGCTTTCTGCAATCTGGTCCATGATGAGTAGTACTCAATTAGCTTGCTGGTTGGATTATATTCCTCTTCGCTAGCACTGTTCACAGTGAAGTCTCTTCTTACCTCTGGATCCTCCGGAGGGATTTGTCCCAGTTTTTCTGGGATCTGTGGCCATTCGGTTTCCTTTCTCTTCAGGAATTCTGGACCTTTCAGCCATCTTGTGGATTTTAGGAAAGGTTCTACCTTTAACCCACGTGAAGCGTCGTCAGCCGGGTTATCTTTGGAGCTCACGTCTCCATTGTTTCTCTTGAGATAGGTCACGTATCACTGCAACTCTGTTGGCCACATAAGTATGGAATCTTTTTGTTTGGTTGAGGATGTATTTCAGCACGGATGTGCTGTCTGTCCAGAAAGTGGAGCTTTCAAGCTGTACCTGAAGCTCCCTTCTCAGCATCCTGTCCACCCTCACAGCTAGCGTTGCTGCTGCCATCTCCAGTCTGGGGATCGTCATCTGTTTGAGTGGAGCCACCCTAGATTTCCCCAGAATGAATGAAATGTGGACCTTTTCCATACTGTTCGTGAACCTGAGGTAGCTGACAGTGCCATAACCCAGCTCACTTGCATCACAGAAGTGATGCAGCTCTGATGTCTTGACCTGACCGAAGTTTTCAGGCTTCACACATCGATCAACTTGGAATTTGCACAGCTGATCTAACTCTGTAATCCATCTCTGCCATGGCTTGGATAATTTATCTGGGATGATTTCATCCCAACCACACTTTGCCTTGCAGAGCTCTTGGAGGATTTGCTTGGCCTTCAGGATGTATGGAGAAAGGAAACCCAATGGATCGTATATTGAGCTGACTGTGGAGAGGATTCCTCTTCTCGTATGAGGTCTGCTCTTGATAGTGACTCTGAAGGTAAATGTGTCACTTTCAATATTCCATTGGATCCCAAGTGCTCTTTCAAGAGGCAGCTTTTCTCTATCCAAGTCCAGTGCCTAGGTACTAGTGTTGCTTTGTGCTTATCAGGGAGGGATGCCAGGACCCTGCGGCTATTACTGACCCATTTGGTCAGTGTGAAGCCTCCCTGAGAGCATGCATCTCTGAGGTCCTCGGTGAGCCTAATGGCTTGTTCTACTGTGGCTACTGACTTGAGGCAATCATCCACATAGAAGTTGTGCTTGATTGTCTCCGTTACCTCCTCATCATACTTCTCACTGTTGTCGTCTGCTGTCTTTTGTAAAGCGAAGTTAGCGATGCTCGGAGATGACACAGCGCCAAAGAGGTGTACCTTCATTCTGTAATGTTCCAGGTGTTTTTTGGTATCTCCACCTGGCCACCATAAGAATCTTAGAAAGTCCCTGTGGCTGTTATGGACATGTACCTGGTAAAACATTGCTTCAATGTCTCCCATAATGGCAATTCTTTCTTGGCGGAACCTGAGCAAGACACCAATGAGGGTGTTAGACAGGTCAGGGCCTTGGAGGAGTTCTCTATTGAGAGATGTGCCTTTGTACGATGATGTACAGTCAAACACTACTCTAAGCTTGGCCTTTTGCTTATGGTAAACACCATGATGAGGTATGTACCAGACCTGGCCATCGTTCCGGTGGAGTTGGTCTCGGGGCACTTTCTCTGCGTAACCTTTGCTGATTACATCCTCCATGAAGTCCTTATATTCTGCAGCATAGACCTCATCTTTCTTGAATTTCTTTACCAGGTTCATGGCTCGCTGCTCTGCCATTTTTTGGTTGTCTGGCATGACCACTTCTTTGTTGCGAAAAGGTAAGGGTAAGTGGTAGTGACCATTCTTGAGGATTACTGAGCTGGATGCAATCTGCATGAACTTTTGATCCTCACCTGACATTTCGCTTTTCTCCTCATACGCTCTCTCTGAGAAGTCCTGATTATATTGCCTGACTAGGAGTTCCCCCAGATCAGCAATCGATATTCGGTTGGCCGTCATTGTAGGAGGTCCAGACCCTACCATATCGGTGCAATAATTGAGTGGACCGTTGACCACCCATCCTAAAACTGTCTCCACCGCATATGGTCCATTCCCTTGGCTATTAATTATGCGCCAGGGTTCCATCGCCTTAGGAACGTTGATTCCTATCAGGAGTTCAACGTCTGCATCAATTTCCTTTAATTGGATCCCCTGTAGATAAGGCCACCTTTCCAGTTCAGTTTGAGTGAGTAAGTTTTCTTTTGAGACTGGGATCTTATCCTGGGTATAGACTTTTGGTAGGTCAAGGTATATGCTGCCATCCAGGCTGCCTACCTCTAGTCCAGTGACTTCATAGCTCCTGACAGGTCTCTTCTGCCCCATTGTTCGAAGGAGAATATTTGTTTTGCGTTGGCTAGCATTCAACTGCTTCATTAGGTTCTCAGTGCAGAATGTTGCTGAGCTGCCAGGGTCGAGGAAAGCATAAGTTAACACAAACTTGTTTCCCTTGGCCACTTTGACTCTGACTGGCACAATAGCCAGTGCACAATCCTTACCGGCCCCAGTCACTTCCCCAGCTGAAACAAGAGCACTGCTGACTGATGTTTTCTTCAATTCCTTAGGACCCACCTCCTTTGGAGGTTCCTGGTTTGTAGTTTTCATTGTTTCAATATGTAATATAGTTGGGTGCCTCCTTTGACACTTTTGACATGTTAGCTTTCTTCTGCAGTCTTTGCTTAGATGACCCTTTGTTAAACATCCGAAGCAAAGGCCGTTCATCTTCACAAACTCCACCTTCTTCTCATGAGTATGTGCCTTGATCTGTTGGCAATCAGTTAGTGAATGGTTGCCCTGACAAAAGTTGCATGAGGCAGTACGAGCACCTGGGGTGTTGCCTTGTTGGTTTTGTTTGAATGACAGAGTAGTAGAGTTGTCATTAGTGTTGCCATCACCCACTATTGCCACTGTAGTGGCAAAGCTGCTCCCTCTACTCTTTGGCATTCTTGATTGCTGTTTAAGGTCAGCTATCCTGCTCTTTAAAACCACCCTTTTACTGGAGAGAGGATCTTGTATATCCCCAAACAGTGGGTCCAAAAGGATTCTAGCTTGTTTCTCCATGAATCCCACTAGGTGTTGGAATGTAGCCCTCGTATTGGTCCTCTCAAACGTGTCATAGGCTGCTGATCTCCATCTTTCACGTAGCTGGTAAGGAAGCTTAGATGCAATCAGCCTTAGATTGGAGGGCATATCAAGCTCCTCCATATAGTGCAAGTCGTGCATGGCGTTACAGCATCCTCTCAGGTAGAGTGCATAAGCGTGCAGTGCCTTTCCATCCTCAGGTTTAATCACTGTCCAGTGGTATTTTTGGAAGAGCACCTAGTTGAATAAATTCAGCCACTGGCGGCTCTGATTCCACAAGCTCAGTGGTCTTTTCCTTGCTGGCTTCAAAATAAGAGTCCATGCCGTCTTTTTGGATTTGCTCATCCATCTCAAAACTCTGAAGGGCTTTTATTTTGGCGGCTGATGCTGCTATATTGGTTTCCAGCTCCAACCTTTCCATTCTTGTTTTTAGTTGAACTTCTTCCAGTCTTAAGGCATGTTGGGTCTTTAAGGCCTCAGCACGGGCTAATAGAGCTGCCTGCTCTGCCACTGCTTTCCTGCATGCTGAAGAGACTGAGGAGGCTTTTGATCCTGTCTGGGATTTGTTGGATTTGTGTGACACATTAGAAATGCTGTCCTGAGGGGCGACATGTAATTGTGCAATTTGACCCTTTTTCCAGGTTTGTACTTCATTCAGAAAATATTTAAAAATAGTAATTCTGGGTTCATACCAGTCCACATTTTCATTCTCCTGCCCCTCCTCTGATAAGAGCATTTGCACAGATTTATGTACATCATTAAATTCTTTTACAGCCTGTTTGAATGCTGCAAGGCCGTCATTTACTTTCTCCACATCTCCATCATCCACAAGAAAAGTTTTTAATTAATTCATCCTGCGTGTGCATACACTCAGTTTCCCCCTGCGAGTTGCAATGAGTGAAGTTAACATTTCCTCTGCCGCACCAGCGGCCCCAGTATTGTCAGTCATTTTTACTGTAATCACACTGTATAACGTGGTGCGTTGCTGATGGTGGCTTTTTTTTAGTCCGCTCTACTGGCGCATTAAAACAGCCGTAGCAGTAGAGGGGGTAGAGGAGATGGAGGGGGTCAGGGAGATGGAGGGGGTAGAGGAGATGGAGGGGGGTAGAGGAGATGGAGGGGGTAGAGCAGATGGAGGGGGTAGAGGAAATGGAGGGGGGTAGAGGAGATGGAGGGGGGTCAGGGAGATGGAGGGGGTAGAGGAGATGGAGGGGGGTAGAGGAGATGGAGGGGGTCAGGGAGATGGAGGGGGTAGAGGAGATGGAGGGGGTCAGGGAGATGGAGGGGGTAGAGGAGATGGAGGGGGTAGAGGAGATGGAGGGGGTAGAGGAAATGGAGGGGGTAGAGGAGATGGAGGGGGTAGAGGAGATGGAGGGGTAGAGGAGATGGAGGGGGTCAGGGAGATGGAGGGGGTAGAGGAGATGGAGGGGGTCAGGGAGATGGAGGGGGTAGAGGAGATGGAGGGGGGTAGAGGAGATGGAGGGGGTAGAGCAGATGGAGGGGGTAGAGGAAATGGAGGGGGGTAGAGGAGATGGAGGGGGGTCAGGGAGATGGAGGGGGTAGAGGAGATGGAGGGGGGTAGAGGAGATGGAGGGGGTCAGGGAGATGGAGGGGGTAGAGGAGATGGAGGGGGTCAGGGAGATGGAGGGGGTAGAGGAGATGGAGGGGGTAGAGGAGATGGAGGGGGTAGAGGAAATGGAGGGGGTAGAGGAGATGGAGGGGGTAGAGGAGATGGAGGGGTAGAGGAGATGGAGGGGGTCAGGGAGATGGAGGGGGTAGAGGAGATGGAGGGGGTCAGGGAGATGGAGGGGGTAGAGGAGATGGAGGGGGGTAGAGGAGATGGAGGGGGTAGAGGAGATGAAGGGGGGTAGAGGAGATGGAGGGGGTCAGGGAGATGGAGGGGGGTAGAGGAGATGGAGGGGTAGAGGAGATGGAGGGGGTCAGGGAGATGGAGGGGGTAGAGGAGATGGAGGGGGTCAGGGAGATGGAGGGGGTAGAGGAGATCGAGGGGGTCAGGGAGATGGAGGGGGGTAGAGGAGATGGAGGGGGGTCAGGGAGATGGAGGGGGTAGAGGAGATGGAGGGGGTAGAGGAGATGGAGGGGGTAGAGGAGATGGAGGGGGGTAGAGGAGATGGAGGGGGTCAGGGAGATGGAGGGGGTCAGGGAGATGGAGGGGGTAGAGGAGATGGAGGGGGTAGAGGAAATGGAGGGGGTAGAGGAGATGGAGGGGGTAGAGGAGATGGAGGGGGTAGAGGAGATGGAGGGGTAGAGGAGATGGAGGGGGTCAGGGAGATGGAGGGGGTAGAGGAGATGGAGGGGGTCAGGGAGATGGAGGGGGTAGAGGAGATGGAGGGGGGTAGAGGAGATGGAGGGGGTAGAGGAGATGGAGGGGGGTAGAGGAGATGGAGGGGGTCAGGGAGATGGAGGGGGGTAGAGGAGATGGAGGGGTAGAGGAGATGGAGGGGGTCAGGGAGATGGAGGGGGTAGAGGAGATGGAGGGGGTCAGGGAGATGGAGGGGGTAGAGGAGATCGAGGGGGTCAGGGAGATGGAGGGGGGTAGAGGAGATGGAGGGGGGTCAGGGAGATGGAGGGGGTAGAGGAGATGGAGGGGGTAGAGGAGATGGAGGGGGTAGAGGAGATGGAGGGGGGTAGAGGAGATGGAGGGGGTCAGGGAGATGGAGGGGGTCAGGGAGATGGAGGGGGTAGAGGAGATGGAGGGGGTAGAGGAGATGGAGGGGGTCAGGGAGATGGAGGGGGTAGAGGAGATGGAGGGGGTCAGGGAGATGGAGGGGGGTAGAGGAGATGGAGGGGGTAGAGGAGATGGAGGGGGTAGAGGAGATGGAGGGGGTAGAGGAGATGGAGGGGGTCAGGGAGATGGAGGGGGTCAGGGAGATGGAGGGGGTAGAGGAGATGGAGGGGGTAGAGGAGATGGAGGGGGTAGCGGAGATGGAGGGGGGTAGAGGAGATGGAGGGGGTAGAGGAGATGGAGGGGGTAGAGGAGATGGAGGGGGTAGCGGAGATGGAGGGGGGTAGAGGAGATAGAGGGGTAGAGGAGATGGAGGGGGTAGAGGAGATGGAGGGGGTAGAGGAGATGGAGGGGGTCAGGGAGATGGAGGGGGTCAGGGAGATGGAGGGGGTAGAGGAGATAGAGGGGTAGAGGAGATGGAGGGGGTCAGGGAGATGGAGGGGGTAGAGGAGATGGAGGGGGGGTAGAGGAGAGAGCCTGGAGCGCTCACCCTCATGTGGACAGTAGGCAGTCCAGCGGCTGGAGACGAGGTCCAGCAGCCGGGTCGAGTCACCGAGCCAGACGGGGATTGATTGGTCTGGTCTGTCAGATTAATGCCGCAGGCTGGCTAGCTGAGGCCTGCAGCCAGTGCGATGATGAGAACAGCCAACACCACAGCCAAGCAGATCCCAGCACACATCATCTTCTGTAGAGAGAGGGGGGTGGGGGGGAGAGAGGCAGGCGTGGATGTGTCAGAGACTACTGTCCACAGAAGACTCCAGTAATGTCTCAGTGGGTCACAGACTTCAATCAGTCATGCATAAGAAAATATGCAATAAACATGACTATAATTTACATCACATAAATATGTCCCAAACATTATGGTGCCCTGAAATGGGGGATTATGTATAACAAGTGCTGTCATGTCTACATGATGGAACCAGAATGTATAGATATACTCTTTAATAATCTCTTTAATACTCTTGAATCGTTTGTTTATGAATATAAAATTGTGGTGTACTGAACTAAATTAATGTTTTTGTCCCAAGCATTACGGAGGGCATTGCGTATTACAATTCTTATGAACATATAAACACAACAACAGCAACAAAAATATAAATGAATAACTATATATTGTTGTTTGTAACAATATTAGCAGGGTTTATATGCATAGGTATTAAAGGAGACTGGGCTTGGGACTGGGGCAGTTGGAATAGCCAGGGCAGGAGGGAAGGTGACAACTGGCACACACACAGCCTCTCCCCCGACAGTCAGATGCTGCCAAAACAGCTGAGTCTCCTGAAGCTTCTCAGGACTGGTGTTAAGTACTGGTATTGTTTTGATTTTGCCAAGGACTTCACAGACCTCTTTGGAAGCACACCTGTAGCCTACCTGGGAGAAAATCTGGAGATATCAAAGTAACATTAGTTAGGATGAAACTAACCAAGAGACCTGTACTAATTATACTGTGTGCCTAATTATACTGTAATGCCTGGCATTACAGTCATTATTGTACTAAATAAAGACAAATGTACTGTACATTCATATAATTTAAGGTAACATGGGTGTAAATATTGTATTTTATAATTATTGTGGAAACTGCTATATTATTTAATTACTTACCTGGGCAACTACATAATATGGCCAAGGTAACAACAACAACAATAATATATTAATGGTAAATAAAGGAATATATACCAAAATAAGATGTCTGAATGACAGTAAGTTAGGCCTATGACATAAACAATTGGCATTGGCGCTACTTATTGCTTTTACAATAGCAGTGAAATCAGAGTAACAATAATAATAATTTTATGTCTCAGCCGTCATGGCACAGTGAATCAAACGTTGATACAAATTGCCAATACTATTAATGACGGTGATATTTTACACCCTAATGTGATAGCATGTTAATGTAGCTGGCTACGACGTTGAGAAACAGACATGCAGAGACATTATCCCATTTACCTGTAATTTTCCCACATAAAAAAACTGACAATTTGGACATTCAAAATAATAATACATTAACTGATAACTGTAACTGATTAAACTACGGGCAATTTTCTTGAAAATATTGTGGGAATACCTCAACAACATCAATATCATTCACGGAGCCGTTAGTAGTAAAATAATTATTTAGATAGACTTACCGAAACGTGCGTCGGCGCCCATGGAAATGATTCGCGCCAGGCGATTTCGTATAGTTAAGGAATCCGCACTGAAAAGACGTCATTCGTTTAGCGCCGCGATATCAACGTGTGGCCAAGAATATATTGCATCCGTAGTGTTAAGAAGTACCGTTTAGAATGAATGGGAAAAGTTAGTGGAAGTTAAGCTTAACTATCCGTTGACGAGCGCGAAGGAATGAGCATGCGGTTTAGTGCTCTACAGGCTGCGCCACTGAGACACCCTATTTCAATGTTTTAATTTATTTTTTTATTTTTTTTGTAGTCAAATGTAATACGAATCGGAAAATAAAAATGCCAATGCACGTTGAGCTAGGTTGAGCAATGTAGGCTAAATTACAGTCGTTATTAACTAGAGCTAGATAGATGGCTAACATAACTTACTTCAATTTGATTCGCCTGTCTGTGTCAGGGGTTGCTAGCTAGCTAATACGGTGCCCAGTGTGTATGGTGCTTCATTATGTCGCTAAAACATTTTGAAGCTTCGGACCAATGTCCGAAATACCATCAAAAAATACTATCAAACACAAACTCAGAAACTCAGAACTCCACTTCTAACCCCCAGAAACTGTTCTCTATTTTCTCCTCTCTCCTCAACACACCGCCTCCTCCACCTCAGTCCTCCTTTGCTGCTGATGACTTTGCTGGTTTTTTTGATGAGAAGGTCACAGACATCCGCAGTTCCTTTACAACCACCGCCCCCCTCTCTGTGCCCTTCCCCCCCTCTAGGCCCATCCCTTCCTTTTCCACTTTCTCCCCCCTTGCAGACTCAGATGTTTCTCAACTCCTGCTCTCTCACCGCCCTACAAACTGTGCCCTTGACCTTATCCCCTCTTCTCTTCTCCAGACTATCACACCTGACATTCTCCCATTTGTCACCTCCCTTGTCAACTCCTCCCTGTCTTCTGGCTGTTTTCCAGCATCCTCCAAGAGGGCCCACATCACTCCGCTGCTAAAAAAGCCAAATCTGGATCCCTCCATCATCCAGAACTACCGCCCAGTATCTCTTCTTCCTTTTCTTTCTAAAACCATAGAATGAGCCGCTTCTACTCAACTTTCTTCTTTCTTTTCTAACAACAACCTGCTAGACCCCCATCAGTCTGGCTTCAGATCTGGCCACTCGACAGAGGCCGCGCTCCTCTCCGTCAGTGAGTCACTCCATGCCACACGAGCAGCCTCCCTCTCCTCTGTCCTCATTCTTCTAGATCTCTCTGCTGCCTTCAACACTGTGGATCACTCCATCCTCCTGTCCGCCCTGTCAGCAACGGGCATCTGTGGCACAGCCCTGGATGGATTGAGTCCTACCTCTCTGGTCGCTCCTTCCAGGTTGTCTGGGCTGGTACGGTATCGACACCTTGGCCCCTTGCCACAGGAGTTCCCCAGGGCTCAGTCCTAGGTCCACTTCTTTTTCCTCTTTACACTCGTTCCCTTGGCCCTGTGATCACTGCACATGGGCTATCCTACCACTGCTATGCGGACGACGCCCAACTCTTCATCTCGTTCCCACCATCTGATACACAGGTTTCAGCCCATATCTCTGCTTGCCTGAGTGACATCCAGAGCTGGATGGACAACCACCATCTCAACCCAGGTAAGACTGAAATGATATTCATCCCTGCTAATACCTCTCCCCATCTGGATCTCTCCATTTCCCTCGGGGATACCACAATTCCGCCATCACCCAATGCAAGGAACCTCGGCGTGGTGATGGACAGCAGACTGTCCCTCTCCGAGAACATTGTGGCGGTGACCCGGTCACGCAGGTTCTTCCTATACAACTTTCTCGACCCAGCTCCTGGTCCAAGCGATGGTTCTGTCCCACCTGGACTACTGCAATTCCCTCTTGGCTGGCCTCCCAGCATCTGCCATCAGACCCCTCCAACTTATTCAGAATGCAGCTGCTCGTCTGGTCTTCAACCTTCCCAAATACTCACATATCACCCCTCTGCTTACTTCCCTCCACTGGCTGCCTGTCATGGCTCGTATCAAATTAAAAACATTGGTGCTAGCCTTCCAAGCAGTTAAGGGGTCTTCCCCAGCTTACCTACAAAAAATCATCAGACCCTACACCCCTGCCAGACCTCTTCGTTCAGCCTCCACAGGCCGCTTGGCACCTCCCCCTCTCCGAACTTCCACCTCACGCTCACGACTACTGTCTGTTCTGGCTCCACGGAGGTGGAACAAACTCCCCGTTGAGGTCAGAACTACAGTGCACTAGAATCTCTTCCCACCTTCAAGCGCAAACTGAAGACGCACCTCTTCAAGCAGCACCTCTTCCCGTCCCTCCCTACCTCCCTGTGAACCTTAATTGTTGTTGTTCAGTGATTTACTTTTTTGTGTATCAGTATTTTTAGTTTGGCTAGGTAAGCACTGTTTGGCTAATTAAGTGTTTGGTCACTTTTGCTTTGTTGTTTGTTAATTTGTTTGTTAAAAAAATAAAATAAAATAATCAAATAGGCCCTGGTCCTTATCTTTGTTGTACAGGTAGCAGTTGAAATTGTACTTCCCTCTAGGGTCTTTCAGCACACTTATCCCTGGTTATGGGTATGCACTTTGTTGTACGTCGCTCTGGATAAGAGCGTCTGCCAAATGCCATTAATGTAATGTAACGTAATGTCATATTATGGCACTTTCCCATGTCATCCACCAAGCGCAGAAGTCAGAGCCAATCAAAGCTTAAAGACGCTAGTTTCCTGAAATGTGCAGTAGCTATCATATTACATTCGCGGGTTGCACAGACCTCAGAACTTTCCTGAATTTGTTACATTGCGTAAATATAATTTATATAATTTGCAGTTCGGACTGCAAATTCGTAAAATACACCATTGACCATTGAAGTCAAGTTCTTCTACGGAGACTACTGTAGGGAATGGCAGGTAAGAAAATATTCAACGTAACCTTTACGCAGCCAATTGTCACGTTTCGATCGTACAGAAAACTTGTTGCATAGAATCCAAGTGGAAATCTTTTATTTTTTACAGAAATGGATTATAACTAGTAGACATGCGAATAATTATCATGACGCCTCGGGCCTCAATCCTATTCGTTTTAATACCGATTTTTAGTTGAAAAATTGCAGTGTGGCTTACGGCTTTCAGTTTCAGTATCGATAGGCTATAAATGTAACGTTCCTGTGTAGCTATATTCCCAAAAACCTGAAAAATGGTGCCGTCGCTATCTCATTTTTCGCACGAATATAGACCTAATTCGGAGGAAAACTAATAAATGTGTCATATGGCGTCACAATGGACATTTCCTGATGGGATTAGCTAATATAAAAACCAAGGAACCGGTTATGCCAATCGTACCTGTTTTTTGAACAACGTCTTACATAGCGAGCAAGTCGTATCGAAAAGAACAGTTAAAATTTTGATTTAGATGTTTATTTAGGGTTATTGATAACTTAAATGAATTGAATACAATGTCTGTTTCTTCGCGCTTGAACAGATAAACTGCTATTCGATGCGAGGAAGGAGTTGGTGGAGAGAGTATCGAGCCATGTGCTCTTGCAGCTGCTGGATGACCTTTTGCAGGACAGGGTTCTGAACGACGGAGAAAAGGACGCTGTGATCGAGGAGAACAAAAGCACAGCAGATAAGGCGCGATGCCTCTTGGATAAAGTGCGAAAGCGAGGCCCGAAGGCTAGTGGGAAATTCATCTCCCGGCTGCAGGAACGAGACCCTGACCTGTGTGAGCTCCTGAACCTGGGCCCGGTCTCGCCACCTGCACCGCAAGGTGAGTGCGTGCTGAGGCAGGTGATCTCCGTGTTGCGTCTGACGTGCAGCAAGCGCATCTCAGTTAATCCCGAATTATCGATTCAACATAACAACATAATCTTAAAGGCAATTCAGATTAGCCGACTGAAAAAAATACAAATTTGAAAACTTGCAAACATGATGGATTAAAATGAATTGCAATGTATGATTATCATTATGATTATGATTATTATTATAATTATTATTATTATGTTCTTGTTGTAAAATGATTACTAGTATGATTGGATTCCAACTAATATTTTGCACTTTAAGACTTTAAAGTGACTTTTTGTACAAGGACATCAATATAGTTAAGTAGAGGAACAGAAAATATGTTGTTTAAGGATGATAAAGTTAAGAATGAGAGTTAAGTGAGATGAAAGAGTACATTACAGGCATAGCAGCAGGAGGTGCAGGTTCATTACACTACAGTGCAGCAGGAGGTGCAGGTTCATTACACTACAGTGCAGCAGGAGGAGGTGCAGGTTCATTACTCTACAGTGCAACAGGAGGTGCAGGTTCATTACACAACAGTGCAGCAGGAGGAGGTGCAGGTTCATTACACTACAGTGCAGCAGGAGGTGCAGGTTAATTGCACTACAGTGCAGCAGGAGGTGCAGGTTCATTACACTACAGTGCAGCAGGAGGAGGTGCAGGTTCATTACACTACAGTTCAGCAGCAGGAGGTGCAGGTTCATTACACACAGTGCAGCAGGAGGTGCAGGTTCATTACACTACAGTGCAGCAGGAGGAGGTGCACGTTCATTGCACAGTGCAGCAGGAGGTGCAGGTTTGTTACTCTACAGTGCAGCAGGAGGTGCAGGTTAATTACTGTACAGTTCAGCAGGAGGTGCAGGTTCATTACACAGTGCAGCAGGAGGAGGTGCAGGTTTGTTACTCTACAGTGCAGCAGGAGGTGCAGGTTAATTACTCTACAGTTCAGCAGGAGGTGCAGGTTCATTACAAAGTGCAGCAGGAGGTGCAGGTTCATTACACACAGTGCAGCAGGAGGAGGTTCATTACACTACAGTGGAGCAGGAGGTGCAGGTTCATTACACACCGTGCAGCAGGAGGAGGTGCAGGTTCATTACACTACAGTGCAGCAGGAGGAGGTGCAGGTTCATTACACTACAGTGCAGCAGGAGGAGGTGCAGGTTGCTGAGAGTCGCTCTGGTATGTAGCTGAAGCCTGTGTTGCTGTGTGTTTTCAGCCCCATCGGAGCTGTCCCTCCCGCTCCCTCAGCAGGAGGTGACCTGCTCGCCATCTCAGCAGGAGGCTAGCGCAGTGCTCATCCCCTGCACCCCACAGTTCAAGAAGGCCCTGCTGGAGAAGGAGGGGGCTGAGGTATGAGCTCACTGGCCCAGTGAACTTCCTCAGGACTGGCCGCAGCTGGGGAATCCTGCTCAGCCTTTTAGACCACCTTAAAAATCCAGTGCAAACGTTTTATTTTGTTGTTATCTTGTGTATATCAGGGTTCGTAAACCCCAATTCCCAGAGACTGCATGTGAACCAGTCTTGTTGAGCTAACTAGCCAGTTCAATCATAGATTAGACCACAAGAAAATATTTTACCTGAGGAAGTTGAGCAAGTTAATGTTAAAATTTCAGATTATGAAAAAAAAATATTGTTGTAATTGATGTAGTTATTTCCAATAAATCCAAAAATACATGTGACCCTGGAATGACGATTCACACCTCTGGTGTCAACTGTAATAATAATAATAATAATAATAATAATAATAATAAACAACACCAGCTGGTGATTTTGAGGGTTCAGATATATTTTTACACCATGATGATCTTGTGTAGGTGATGGCACAGCGTGATGAACAGTGTAGTGATGATGTGCAGGTTGCTCTTGTTTAACTTAATGGCGGTTCTGGTTTCCTGTTCCATCAGCTTTACCCCATGAAGGAGAAGGGTCAGCGCAAGCGCATGGCTCTGCTCATCAACAATGTCAAGTTTGACCACCTGTCTGAGAGGAGCGGGGCCGAAAAAGATGTAGAGAACATGGAGAAACTACTCAAAGCGCTGGACTACACTGTGGAGACACACAGGGATCTGTCTGCCAAGGTACACACAGGAGAGACACAGCCGCCTGGCTGACAAGATACACACAGGAGACACATAGCTAAAGGATCCTTGTGAAATCGCCTCTTACAGCATATATATGGTACCTATTGGACTCATATGGACTTTGATAATTCACTCATATTTCACAGTGCATCTACATACAGGACATGTGGCTGAGAACTTCACTGGGGAAGGGTGGGAACTGTGTCTTTATCGAGAACATCCCTTTTGGAGAAGAAATGGGTCAAGTCCACGTTCCTGAACTTATAGAACTAAGAAGCGTATGGCTTCAGTCGGGCTGATGTCACGGTCTGTAGCAAGCGGTCGCTGATGTCCCTGGTTATGTGTGCAGTAAGCTGCATTTGTGTGTTTGCAGGACATCAATGAAGCTGTCAAAGGGTTCTCTCAGCATCAGGCCCATTTGGAGTCGGACAGCACGTTTGTGGTGATCATGTCCCATGGAAAGAGGGATGCCATCAGCGGGATCCACTATAACCCTAAACACCCCCAGCAAAATAACCTCTTCCTCATTGACAACATCTTCACACACCTCAACACAGAGAACTGTGCTGGGCTGCGCAACAAACCCAAAGTCATTGTGATCCAGGCGTGCAGAGGGGGTATGATGTGTGTGGATGTGTTATTGTAAACTGTGTGTAAATGTGTGTTATTCTCGAGTAAAGTGTGTGTGAATGTGTTATTCTAGAGGAAAGTGGGCATGTGTAAATATGTGTTATTCTAGCTGAAAGTGTGTGTAAATGTGTGTTATTCTAGGTGAAAGCGGGACCGTCTTGGTGAGTGACAGTGCCTCCGCACCCAAATCTCAGGAGGATGACGGCAAGCGGAGAGAAATCAAGGAGAGAGATTTTGCCTGTCTCATGGCCTGCACCCCTGGTAGGTGTCCATCTTACAGGCAGCCCCGTGTGTGTGTGTGTGATAAATAAATATGATCATCAAAAGGTCTGACTGCATTGTCTCCACTCAGACACCGTGTCCTACAGACATCCTGAGAAAGGAGCCTTTTTAATCCAGAAGCTTGTGGAGACCATCAATACATACGCCCACAAGGACCATATTGAGGAACTGTTCCGGAAGGCCAGTATTAATAGCACATTGTCTGATGGAGCCCTAATCCAGCTCTGCCCAAACTAGCCCTTAGGCCAGTTTAAAGAACATGCTGCTGTTTGTTTAATGCTCATTACGGTAGATTTACTGTTCTTATTTCATGTGCAATGGGGCTGCACATTAGCCTCTTGGGATTAATCCTTCATCCCTGATCTTTGCACTTGTGTTTATCTAATAGAAGCTGCTAAATTGCAGTAGAGAAATTGTTATTGCCGTTTAATGTGAAATAAAGTAAAGATGCTGAAATAAATTATTAGATGGTTGTTCTGTTTATCTGGAGAAGGTCAGGTTGAGTGAAACGTTATACCTTTTAATAAATATTCAGCCAACAGTGGAGAAATTGTTATTGGGGTTTAATGTGACACATCCATGTTTATTTCTCCAACAGGTTAGGTATCAATTTGACGGTTCCGAAGATCAGATGCCAGTCACAGACAGAACGTCTTTGGTCAAGAAGTTCTATTTATTCCCTGGACTGTGATCCCTGCCTTCACCGGCCTATTCCAGATGAACCCACATTTAAAATCCAGATTAGTCAACTGCTCTGTTAATCCAGATTAGTCCACTGCTCTCTTAAACCAGATTAGTCCACTGCTTGCTCTGTTAATCCAGATTAGTCCACTGCCCTCTTAAACCAGATTAGTCCACTGCTCTCTTAATCCAGATTAGTCCCCTGCTTGCTCTGTTAATCCAGATTAGTCTACTGCTCTCTTAAACCAGATTAGTCCACTGCTCTCTTAATTCAGATTAGTCCACTGCTTGCTCTGTTAATCCAGATCAGTCCACTGCTTGCTCTGTTAATCCAGATTAGTCCACTGCTCTCTTAAACCAGATTAGTCCACTGCTCTCTTAATCCAGATTAGTCCACTGCTTGCTCTGTTAATCCAGATCAGTCCACTGCTCTCTTAATCCAGATTAGTCCACTGCTTGCTCTGTTAATCCAGATCAGTCCACTGCTCTCTTAATCGAGATTAGTCCACTGCTCTCTTAAACCAGATTAGTCCACTGCTCTCTTAAACCAGATTAGTCCACTGCTCTCTTAAACCAGATTAGTCCACTGCTTGCTCCGTTAATCCAGATTAGTCCACTGCTCTGTTAATCCAGATTAGTCCACTGCTCTCTTAAAACAGATTAGTCCACTGCTTGCTCTGTTAATCCAGATTAGTCCACTGCTTGCTCTCTTAATCCAGATTAGTCCACTGCTCTCTTAATCCAGATTAGTCCACTGCTTGCTCTGTTAATCCAGATTAGTCCACTGCTTGCTCTGTTAACCCAGATTAGTCCACCGCTCTCTTAACCTAGATTAGTGCACTGCTTGCTCTCTTAATCCAGATTAGTCCACTGCTTGCTCTGTTAATCCAGATTAGTCCACTGCTTGCTCTCTTAATCCAGATTAGTCCACTGCTCTCTTAACCCAGATTAGTCCACTGCTTGCTCTGTTAATCCAGATTAGTCCACTGCTTGCTCTCTTAATCCAGATTAGTCCACTGCTCTCTTAATCCAGATTAGTCCACTGCTTGCTCTGTTAATCCAGATTAGTCCACTGCTCTCTTAAAACAGATTAGTCCACTGCTTGCTCTGTTAATCCAGATTAGTCCACTGCTTGCTCTCTTAATCCAGATTAGTCCACTGCTCTCTTAATCCAGATTAGTCCACTGCTTGCTCTCTTAATCCAGATTAGTCCACTGCTTGCTCTGTTAATCCAGATTAGTCCACTGCTTGCTCTCTTAATCCAGATTAGTCCACTGCTCTCTTAACCCAGATTAGTCCACTGCTTGCTCTGTTAATCCAGATTAGTCCACTGCTTGCTTTCTTCATCCAGATTAGTTATTGGAGGCAGCTCTTGTTGTGTTAATTATGACATATATATAATGACTCCAATAAAACAAATTTTAAGAGACGTGTCCAATAAAATCTATTTTCTATCTGCAAAATGTTTCTGTTCTTATTGAGGCATATCTGTGCGCTTCTGAGTTGTAAAACAGACCTTACACGTGTCAATATCCAACTTGCTTTTCGTGTAACTACTTTTGTGGGTTTTTTAAAAATGCATTGTGTGTCAGAATTGCCACCTTTTGTATTACAAACATACAATGTATTTGTTGCAAAGAGAGCCACACAGACTGTGCAGCAAGTAACACAAAATTAGTCCTTCACTAGGCATGGAGGTGTGTTAAAAACGGGCATATGTCAAAGAAAAAATAATATATAATTTCAAAGAGAGAGAGAGTAGTCCCTATATAATCATGTACTTCAGCAACTTTATCACATTCAATTCCATGGAGATATAAAAAAGTAAGAACTTTCAGCATATATTCATATATCATTTGCTTTAGAGGTAAAAAACATAAAGTCTTTCATATGCAGTAGTATTATAGACATTTAAAATGAATATCATAGGTATCAGGTTATCGTGTATTTGAAATATTGGATATTGTTGTCAAAAGATATAACTAATTTAGATAAAATATCTTATTCCTGCTGTGTTATATTTGCTAGAAGGGGCGTGTGCGTCAAAGCACAGCAGACAGCACTGCCAGGCAGAAGAGCCTGTTACTGCTGCTACTGCTACTACTACTACTGTTACTGCTACTACTACTGCTACTACTGCTACTACTACTGCTACTACTGCTACTACTACTACTGCTACTACTGCTACTACTACTGCTACTACTGCTACTACTACTACTGCTACTACTACTGCTGCTACTACTACTACTGTTACGACTACTACTGCTACTACTACGACTACTACTACGAGGGACAATTCCACACACCCAGGGCGGGATCAAATCATTGGCTCTTATCGCCAGAGCCAATGAGATGGTTGCTGTAACTGCCTGAGCCAATGAGATGACTGCTCTTGCCACCTGAGCCAGAGACGACTGCTCTTATCGCCTGAGCCAATGAGATGGCTGCTTTTATCGCCTTAGCCAATGAGACGGTTGCTCTAACCGCCTAAGCCAATGAGACGGCTGCTCTAACTGCCTGAGCCAATGAGACGACTGCTCTAACCGCCTGAGCCAATGAGATGACTGCTCTTGCCGCCTGAGCCAATGACGGCTGCTCTAACCATCTGAGCCAATGAGACAACTGCTCTTACCGCCTGAGCCAATGAGACAACTGCTCTTACCGCCTGAGCCAATGAGACGACTGCTTTACCGCCTGAGCCAATGAGACGACTGCCCCTACCGCCTAAGCCAATGAGACGACTGCTCTTACCGCCTGAGCCAATGAGACGACTGCTCTTGCCGCCTGAGCCAATGAGATGACTGCTCTTACCTCCTGAGCTAATGAGACGGCTGCTCTAACCGCCTGAGACAATGAGACAACTGCTCTTACCGCCTGAGCCAATGAGACGACTGCTTTTACCACCTGAGCCAATGAGACGACGGCTCTTGCCACCTGAGCCAATGAGACGACTGCTCTTATCGCCTGAGCCAATGAGACGGCTACTTTTATCGCCTTAGCCAATGAGACGGCTGCTCTAACCGCCTAAGCCAATGAGACAGCTGCTCTAACCGCCTGAGCCAATGAGACGACTGCTCTAACCGCCTGAGCCAATGAGACAACTGCTTTACCGCCTGAGCCTATGAGACGACTGCCCCTACCGCCTAAGCCAATGAGACGACGGCTCTTGCCACCTGAGCCAATGAGACGACTGCTCTTATCGCCTGAGCCAATGAGACGGCTGCTTTTATCACCTTAGCCAATGAGACGGCTGCTCTAACCGCCTAAGCCAATGAGACAGCTGCTCTAACCGCCTGAGCCAATGAGACGACTGCTCTAACCGCCTGAGCCAATGAGACAACTGCTTTACCGCCTGAGCCTATGAGACGACTGCCCCTACCGCCTAAGCCAATGAGACGACTGCTCTTACCGCCTGAGCCAATGAGACAACTGCTCTTACCGCCTGAGCCAATGAGACGACTGCTCTTACCTCCTGAGCCAATGAGACGGCTGCTCTTACCGCCTGAGCCAATGAGATCAACTGCTCTTACCACCTAAACCAATGTCGCCCCTTCAGAGCCTTCACAACACGTTAAAATACCCATTAATAAAAGATGAGAACTTGCACCTTGAATCGTTTGTTTATGAATATAAAATTGTGGTGTACTGAGCTAAATTAATGTTTTTGTCCCAAGCATTATGGAGGGCATTGCATATTACAATTCCAGATGCTGCCACAGCTGCTGGGTCTCCTGAAGCTTCTCAGGACTGGTGTTAAGTACTGGTATTGTTCTGATTTTGCCAAGGACTTCACAGACCTCTTTGGAAGCACATATGTAGCCTACCTGGGAGAAAATCTGGAGATATAGTTAGGATGAAACTAACCAAGAGACCTGTACTAATTATACTGTGTGCCTAATTATACTGTAATGCCTGGGATTACAGTCATTATTGTACTAAATAAAGACAAATGTACTGTACATTCATATAATTTAAGGTAACATGGGTGTAAATATTGTATTATATAATTATTGTGGAAACTGCTCTATTATTTAATTACTTACCTGGGCAACTACATAATATGGCCAAGGTAACAACAACAACAATAATATATTAATGGTAAATAAAGGAATATATACCAAAATAAGATGTCTGAATGACAGTAAGTTAGGCCTATGACATAAACAATTGGCATTGGCGCTACTTATTGCTTTTACAATAGCAGTGAAATAAGAGTAACAATAATAATAATTTTATGTCTCAGCCGTCATGGCACAGTGAATCAAACGTTGATACAAATTGCCAATACTATTAATGACGGTGATATTTTACACCCTAATGTGATAGCATTTAATGTAGCTGGCTACGACGCCGAGAAACAGACATGCAGAGACATTATCCCATTTACCTGTAATTTTCCCACATAAAAAAACTGACAATTTGGACATTCAAAATAATAATACATTAACTGATAACTGTAACTGATTAAACTACGGGCAATTTTCTTGAAAATATTGTGGGAATACCTCAACAACATCAATATCATTCAAGGAACCGTTAGTAGTAAAATAATTATTTAGATAGACTTACTGAAACGTGCGTCGGCGCCCATGGAAATGATTCGCGCCAGGCGATTTCGTATAGTTAAGGAATCCGCACTGAAAAGACGTCATTCGTTTAGCGACGCGATATCAACGTGTGGCCAAGAATATATTGCATCCGTAGTGTTAAGAAGTACCGTTGAGAATGAATGGGAAAAGTTAAGGGAAGTTAAGCTTAACTATCCGTTGACGAGCGCGAAGGAATGAGCATGCGGTTTAGTGCTCTACAGGCTGCGCCACTGAGACACCCTATTTCAATGTTTTAATTTCTTTTTTTCTTTTTTTTGTAGCCAAATGTAATACGAATCGGAAAATGAAAATTGAGCTAGGTTGAGCAATGTAGGCTAAATTAAAGTTGTTATTAACTAGAGCTAGATAGATGGCTAACATAACTTACTTCAGTTTGATTCGCCTGTCTGTGTCAGGGGTTGCTAGCTAGCTAATACGGTGCCCAGTGTGTATGGTGCTTCATTATGTCGCTAAAACATTTTGAAGCTTCGGACCAATGTCCGAAATACCATCAAAAAATACTATCAAACACAAACTCAGAAACTCAGAACTCCACTTCTAACCCCCAGAAACTGTTCTATATTTTCTCCTCTCTCCTCAACACACCGCCTCCTCCACCACAGTCCTCCTTTGCTGCTGATGACTTTGCTGATTTTTTTGATGAGAAGGTCACGGACATCCGCAGTTCCTTTACAACCACCGCCCCCCTCTCTGTGCCCTTCCCCCCCTCTAGGCCCATCCCTTCCTTTTCCACTTTCTCCCCCCTTGCAGACTCAGATGTTTCTCAACTCCTGCTCTCTCACCGCCCTACAACCTGTGCCCTTGACCCTATCCCCTCTTCTCTTCTCCAGACTATCACACCTGACATTCTCCCATTTGTCACCTCCCTTGTCAACTCCTCCCTGTCTTCTGGCTGTTTTCCAGCATCCTCCAAGAGGGCCCACATCACTCCGCTGCTAAAAAAGCCAAATCTGGATCCCTCCATCATCCAGAACTACCGCCCGGTATCTCTTCTTCCTTTTCTTTCTAAAACCATAGAATGAGCTGCTTCTACTCAACTTTCTTCTTTCTTTTCTAACAACAACCTGCTAGATCAGTCTGGCTTCAGATCTGGCCACTCGACAGAGGCCGCGCTCCTCTCCGTCAGTAGGTCACTCCATGCCACACGAGCAGCCTCCCTCTCCTCTGTCCTCATTCTTCTAGATCTCTCTGCTGCCTTCAACACTGTGGATCACTCCATCCTCCTGTCCGCCCTGTCAGCAACGGGCATCTGTGGCACAGCCCTGGACTGGATTGAGTCCTACCTCTCTGGTTGCTCCT
Organism: Conger conger; assembly: GCF_963514075.1. Taxonomy (NCBI): domain Eukaryota; kingdom Metazoa; phylum Chordata; class Actinopteri; order Anguilliformes; family Congridae; genus Conger; species Conger conger. The sequence goes on from NC_083772.1 coordinate 1,482,392, forward strand.
TCCAGGTTGTCTGGGCTGGTACGGTATCGACACCTCGGCCCCTTGCCACAGGAGTTCCCCAGGGCTCAGTCCTAGGTCCACTTCTTTTTCCTCTTTACACTCGTTCCCTTGGCCCTGTGATCACTGCACATGGGCTATCCTACCACTGCTATGCGGACGACGGCCAACTCTTCATCTCGTTCCCACCATCTGATACACAGGTTTCAGCCCGTATCTCTGCTTGCCTGAGTGACATCCAGAGCTGGATGGACAACCACCATCTCAACCCAGGTAAGACTGAAATGATATTCATCCCTGCTAATACCTCTCCCCATCTGGATCTCTCCATTTCCCTCGGGGATACCACAATTACGCCATCACCCAGTGCAAGGAACCTCGGCGTGGTGATGGACAGCAGACTGTCCCTCTCCGAGAACATTGTGGCGGTGACCCGGTCATGCAGGTTCTTCCTATACAACATACGGAGAATCCGCCCCTTTCTCGACCCAGCTCCTGGTCCAAGCGATGGTTCTATCCCGCCTGGACTACTGCAATTCCCTCTTGGCTGGCCTCCCAGCATCCGCCATCAGACCCCTCCAACTTATTTAGAATGCAGCTGCTCGTCTGGTCTTCAACCTTCCCAAATATTCACATATCACCCCTCTGCTTACTTCCCTCCACTGGCTGCCTGTCATGGCTCGTATCAAATTCAAAACATTGGTGCTAGCCTTCCAAGCAGTTAAGGGGTCTTCCCCAGCTTACCTACAAAAAATCATCAGACCCTACACCCCTGCCAGACCTCTTCGTTCAGCCTCCACAGGCCGCTTGGCACCTCCCCCTCTCCGAACTTCCACCTCACGCTCACGACTACTGTCTGTTCTGGCTCCACGGAGGTGGAACAAACTCCCCGTTGAGGTCAGAACTACAGTGCACTAGAATCTCTTCCCACCTTCATGCGCAAACTGAAGACGCACCTCTTCAAGCAGCACCTCTCCCCGTCCCTCCCTACCTCCCTGTGAACCTTAATTGTTGTTGTTCTGTGATTTATTTTTTTGTGTATCAGTATTTTTAGTTTGGCTAGGTAAGCAGTGTTTGGCTAATTAAGTGTTTGGTCACTTTTGCTTTGTTGTTTGTTAATTTGTTTGTTAAAAAAAATAAAAAAAATAATCAAATAGGCCCTGGTCCTTATCTTTGTTGTACAGGTAGCAGTTGAAATTGTACTTCCCTCTAGGGTCTTTCAGCACACTTATCCCTGGTTATGGGTATGCACTTTGTTGTACGTCGCTCTGGATAAGAGCGTCTGCCAAATGCCATTAATGTAATGTAACGTAATGTCATATTATGACACTTTCCCATGTCATCCAACAAGCACAGAAGTCAGAGCCAATCAAAGCTTAAAGACGCTAGTTTCCTGAAATGTGCAGTAGCTATCGTATTACATTCGCGGGTTGCACAGACCTCAGAACTTTCCTGAATTTGTTACATTGCGTAAATATAATCCCTATTCTTTGGACTGCAAATTCGTAAGATACACCATTGACCATTTAAGTCAAGTTCTTATATGTAGACTTCTGTAGGGAATGGCAGGTAAGAAACCTTTACGCAGCCAATTGTCACGTTTCGATCGTACAGATAACTTGTTGCATAGAATCCTCGTGGAAATCTTTTTTTTTACAGAAATGGATTATAACCAGTAGATACGCGAATAATTATATCATAATTATCATGACGCCTCGGGCCTCAGTCCTATTAGTTTTAATACCGATTTTTAGTTGGAAAAATTGCAGTGTGATTTGGGCTACGGCTTTCAGTTTCAGTGTCGGTAGGCTATAAATGCAACGTTCCTGTGTAGCTATATTCCCAAAAACCTGAAAAACGGGGCCGTCACTGTCTCCATTTTCGCACGAATATAGACCTACTTCGGAGGAAAACTAATAAATGTGTCATATGGCTTCACAATGGACATTTCCTGATGGGATTAACTAATATAAAAACCAAGGAACGGTTATGCCAGTCGTACCTGTTTTTTGAACAACGTCTTACACAGCGAGCAAGTCGTATCGAAAAGAACAGTTCAAATTTTGATTGAGATGTTTATTTAGGGTTATTACATTATTGGCATTTGGCAGACGCTCTTATCCAGAGCGACGTACAACAAAGTGCATACCCATAACCAGGGATAAGTGCCCTGAAAGACCCTAGAGGGAGGGAAGTACAATTTCAGTTGCTACCCGTACAACAAAGGTAAGGACCAGGGCCTAATTTTTTATTTTTTATTTTTGTTTTAACAAACAAATAAACAAACAAACAACAAAGCAAAGGTGACCAAACTTAACTATCTAAACACTGCTTAACAAGCCAACTAAAAATACCGAAACACAAAGTAAATCACAAAGACAACAATTAAGGTTCACAGGGAGGTAGGGAGGGATGGGGAGAGGTGCTGCTTGAAGAGGTGCGTCTTCAGATTGCGCTTGAAGGTGGGGAGAGATTCTACAGTTCTGACCTCAACGGGGAGTTCATTCCACCACCGTGGAGCCAGAACAGACAGTAGTCGTGAGCGTGAGGTGGAGGTTCGGAGAGGGGGAGGTGCCAAGCGGCCTGTGGAGGCTGAACGATGAGGTCTGGCAGGGGTGTAGGGTCTGATGATTTTTTGTAGGTAAGCTGGGAAAGACCCCTAAACTGCTTGGAAGGCTGGCACCAATGTTTTGAATTTGATTTTCAATTTTTTTGATTTTGACCAGTTGACCAATTGACCAGTTATCAATTGGTTATTGATAACTTAAATTAATTGAATACAATGTCTGTTTCTTCGCACTTGAACAGATCAACTGCTATTCGATGCGAGGGTTGACTTTGTGGAGAGAGTATCGAGCCATGTGCTCTTGCAGCTGCTGGATGATCTTCTGCAGGACGGGGTTGTGAACGATGGAGAAAAGAACGCTCTGATCAACGATAACAGAAGCACAGCAGATAAGGCGCGATGCCTCTTGGATAAAATGCGAAAGGGAGGCCCGAAGGCCTGTGAGAAATTCATCTCCCGGCTGAAGGAACGAGACCCTGACCTGTGTGAGCTCCTGAACCTGGGCCCGGTCTCGCCACCTGCACCGCCAGGTGAGTGCGTGCTGAAGCAGGTGATCTCCGTGTTGCGTCTGACGTGCAGCAAGCGCATCTCAGTTAATCCCGAATTATCGATTCAACATAACAACATAATCTTAAAGGCAATTCAGATTAGCCGACTGAAAAAAAAAATACAAATTTGAAAAGACAACTTGCAAACATGATGGATTAAAAAGAGTTGCAATGTATTTTTATTATTATTATTATTATTATTATTATTATTATTTTCTTGTTGTAAAATGATGACTAGTATGATTGGATTCCAACTAATATTTTGCACTTTAAGACTTTAAAGTGACTTTTTGTACAAGGACATCAATATAGTTAAGTAGAGGAACAGAAAATATGTTGTTTAAGGATGATAAAGTTAAGAATGAGAGTGAAGTTAAGTGAGATGAAAGAGTACATTACTGGCATAGCAGCAGGAGGTGCAGGTTCATTACACTACACTATAGTGCAGCAGGAGGTGCAGGTTCTTTACACTACAGTGCAGCAGGAGGTGCAGGTTCATTACACACAGTGCAGCAGGAGGTGCAGGTTCATTACACTGCAGTGCAGCAGGAGGTGCAGGTTAATTACACTACAGTGCAGCAGGAGGTGCAGGTTCATTACTCTACAGTGCAGCAGGAGGAGGTGCAGGTTCATTACTCTACAGTGTAGCAGGAGGTGCAGGTTCATTACACTACAGTGCAGCAGGAGGTGCAGGTTCATTACACACAGTGCAGCAGGAGATGCAGGTCCATTACACTACAGTGCAGCAGGAGGTGCAGGTTCATTACACACAGTGCAGCAGGAGGTGCAGGTTCATTACACTACAGTGCAGCAGGAGGTTAAGGTTCATTACACTACAGTGCAGCAGTAGGAGGCACAGGTTCATTACACAGTGCAGCAGGAGGAGGTGCAGGTTCATTACACTACAGTGCAGCAGGAGGAGGTGCAGGTTCATTACACTACAGTGCAGCAGGAGGTGCAGGTTCATTACACACAGTGCAGCAAGAGGAGGTGCAGGTTCATTACTCTACAGTGCAGCAGGAGGTGCAGGCTCATTACACTACAGTGCAGCTGGAGGTGCAGGTTCATTACACACAGTGCAGCAGGAGGAGGTGCAGGTTCATTACACTACAGTGCAGCAGTAGGAGGTGCAGGTTCTTTACACTACAGTGCAGCAGGAGGTGCAGGCTCATTACACTACATTGCAGCAGGAGGTGCAGGTTCATTACACACAGTGCAGCAGGAGGAGGTGCAGGTTCATTACACTACAGTGCAGCAGGAGGTGCAGGTTCATTACACTACAGTGAAGCAGGAGGAGGTGCAGGTTCATTACACACAGTGCAGCAGGAGGTGCAGGTTCATTACACTACAGTGCAGCAGGAGGAGGTGCAGGTCCATTACACTACAGTGCAGCAGGAGGAGGTGCAGGTCCATTACACTACAGTGCAGCAGGAGGAGGTGCAGGTTGCTGAGAGTAGCTCTGGTATGTAGCTGAAGCCTGTGTTGCTGTGTGTTTTCAGCCCCATCGGAGCTGTCCCTCCCGCTCCCTCAGCAGGAGGTGATCTGCTCGCCATCTCAGCAGGAGGCTAGCGCAGTGCTCATCCCCTGCACCCTACAGTTCAAGAAGGCCTTGCTGGAGAAGGAGGGGGCTGAGATATGAGCTCACTGGCCCAGTGAACTTCGTCAGGACTGGCCGCAGCTGGGGAATCCTGCTCAGCCTTTTAGACCACCTTAAAAATCCAGTGCAAATGTTTTATTTTGTTATTATCTTGTGTATATCAGGGTTCGTAAACCCCAATTCCCGGAGACTGCATGTGAACCAGTTACCCTGGCTTGTTGAGCCAGTTCAATCATAGATTAGACAATAAAAAAATATTGTTGTAATTGATGTAGTTATTTCCAATAAATCCAAAAATACATGTGACCCTGGAATGACAATTCACACCTCTAGTGTCTACTGTAATAATAATAATAATAAAAAACAACACCAGGTGGTGATTTTGAGGGTTCAGATTTATTTTTACACCATGATGATCTTGTGTAGGTGATAGCACAGCGTGATGAACAGTGTAGTGATGATGTGCAGGTTGCTCTAGTTTAACTTAACGGCGGTTCTGGTTTCCTGTTCCATCAGATTTACCCCATGAAGGAGAAGGGTCAGCGCAAGCGCATGGCTCTGCTCATCAACAATGTCAAGTTTGACCACCTGTCTGAGAGGCGCGGGGCCGAAAAAGATAAAGAAAACATGGAGAAACTACTCGAAGCGCTGGGCTACACTGTGGAGCCACACAGGGATCTGTCTGCCCAGGTACACACAGGAGAGACACAGCCACCTGGCTGACAAGATACACACAGGAGACACATAGCTAAAGGATCCTTGTGAAATCGACTCTGACAGCATATATATGGTACCTATTGGACTCATATGGACTTTGATAATTCACTCATATTTAACAGTGCATCTACATACAGGACATGTGGCTGAGACCTTCACTGGGGAAGGGTGGGAACTGTGTCTTTATCGAGAACATCCTTTTTGGACAAGAAATGGGTCAAGTCCACGTTCCTGAGCTAATAGAACTAATAAGCGTATGGCTTCAGTCGCGCTGATGTCACGGTCTGTAGCAAGCGGTCGCTGATGTCCCTGGTTATGTGTGCAGTAAGCTGCATTTGTGTGTTTGCAGGACATCGATGAAGCTGTCAAAAGGTTCTCTCAGCATCAGGCCCATTTGGAGTCGGACAGCACGTTTGTGGTGATCATGTCCCATGGAAAGAGGGATGCCATCTGCGGGATCCACTATAACCCTAAACACCCCCAGGAAAATAACCTCTTCCTCATTGACAATATCTTCACACACCTCAACACAGAGAACTGTGCTGGGCTGCGCAACAAACCCAAAGTCATTGTGATCCAGGCGTGCAGAGGGGGTATGCTGTGTGTGAATGTGTTATTCTAGAGGAAAGTGTGTGTGAATGTGTTATTCTAGAGGAAAGTGTGTGTGAATGTGTTATTCTAGAGGAAAGTGTGTGTGTGTGAATGTGTTATTCTAGAGGAAAGTGTGTGTGAATGTGTTATTCTAGAGGAAAGTGTGTGTGAATGTGTTATTCTAGAGGAACGTGTGTGCTCAAATGTATTATTGTAAAGTGTGTAAATGTGTGTTATTCTAGCTGAAAGTGTGTGTAAATGTGTGTTATTCTTGCTGAAAGTGTGTGTAAATGTGTGTTATTCTAGCTGAAAGTGTGTGTAAATGTGTGTTATTCTAGCTGAAAGTGTGTGTAAATGTGTGTTATTCTAGGTGAAATCGGGACAGTCTGGGTGAGTGACAGTGCTTCCGCGCCCAAATCTCTGGAGGATGACGGCATGTGGAGGGAACTCAAGGAGAGAGATTTTGCCTGTCTCATGGCCTGCACCCCTGGTAGGCGTCCATCTTACAGGCAGCCCCATTCCTCCTGAGTCCCTGGGGGTTCCCCAAATGTAGGCCTCAGATCCAACACTCCAGAAATCAACTGGGAAATATTATGTTGGCCATATAGCAGAATATGACAGAACAGCTACGAGTCACATGTGTAAGAGTTATACTCATTACTGAGTAGCTGCTTAATATATGGTTCATTATTGTTATTTCAACCCAAAAGTGGAGACGGGTTAGAAATGACCTTTATATGTTGCACAACTTTCTCATTTTTCATTTGCAACAAATAAATGTGTACTGTCTATAATAAATTGTATGTGTGTATATAAATATGATCATCAAAAGGTCTGACTGCATTGTCTCCACTCAGACACCAAGGCCTACAGAGATCGTGAGAAAGGAGCCTTTTTAATCCAGAAGCTTGTGGAGACCATCAAAACACACGCCCACAAGGACCATATTGAGGAACTGTTCCGGAAGGCCAGTATTAATAGCACATTGTCTGATGGAGCCCTAATCCAGCTCTGCCCAAACTTAGGTCTGATTCTCTCAGTTTAAAAAACATACTGCTGTTTGTTTAATGCTCATTACGGTATATTTGCTGTTCTTATTTCATGTGCAATGGGGCTGCACATTAGCCTCTTGGGATTAATCCTTCATCCCTGATCTTTGCACTTGTGTTTATCTAATAGAAGCTGCTAAATTGCAGTAGAGAAATTGTGATTGCAGTTTAATGTGAAATAAAGTAAAGATGCTGAAATAAATTATTAGATGGTTGTTCTGTTTATCTGGAGAAGGTCAGGTTGAGTGAAACGTTATACCTTTTAATAAATATTCAGCCAACAGTGGAGAAATTGTTATTGCGGTTTAATGTGACACACCCATGTTTATTTCTCCAACAGGTTAGAAATCAGTTTGACGGTTCCAAACTTCAGATGCCAGTCACAGACAGAACGTCTTTGGGCAAGAAGTTCTACTTATTCCCTGGACTGTGATCCCTGCCTTCACCGGCCTATTCCAGATGAATCCACTTTTTAAAATCCAGATTAGTCAACTGCTCTCTTAATCCAGATTAGTCAACTGCTCTCTTAATCCAGATTAGTCCACTGCTCTCTTAAAACAGATTAGTCCACTGCTCTCTTAATCCAGATTAGTCCACTGCTCTCTTAATCCAGATTAGTCCACTGCTCTCTTAATCCAGATTAGTCCACTGCTCTCTTAATCCAGATTAGTCCACTGCTCTCTTAATCCAGATTAGTCCACTGCTCTCTTAATCCAGATTAGTCAACTGCTCTCTTAATCCAGATTAGTCCACTGCTCTCTTAATCCAGATTAGTCAACTGCTCTTAATCCAGATTTGTCCACTGCTCTCTTAATCCAGATTAGTCCACTGCTCTCTTAATCCAGATTAGTCCACTGCTCTCTTAATCCAGATTAGTCAACTGCTCTCTTAATCCAGATTAGTCCACTGCTCTCTTAACCCAGATTAGTCCACTGCTTGCTTTCTTTATAGGGGCGACGTGGCTCAGGCAGTAAGAGCAATCATCTGGCAGTCGGAGGGTTGCCGGTTCCACCCCCCACCCAGGCTGTGTCGAAGTGTCCCTGAGCAAGACACCCAACCCCCAAATGCTCCTGATGAGCTGGTCGGGGCCTTGCATGGCAGCCAATCGCCGTCGGTGTGTGTATGAATGGGTGAATGGAGAAGCATCAATTGTGCAGAGCTTTGGATAAAGGCGCAATATAAATGCCTGCCATTTACCATTTATCCAGATTAGTTATTGGAGGCAGCTCTTGTTGTGTTAATTATGACTTTAAATAGCTCCAATAATACAAATTGTAAGAGACGTGACCAATTAAATCAATTTTCTATCTGCAAAATGTTTCTGTTCTTATTGATGCATATCTGTGCGCTTCTGAGTTGTAAAACGGACCTTGCACGTGTTAATATCCAACATGCTTTTCGTGTAACTACTTTTGTGGGGTTTTATTAATGCATTGTGTGTCAGAATTACTACCATTTGTATTACAAACACACAATGTATTTGTTGCAATGAGAGACTTTTTTAACACAGACTGTGCAGCAAGTAACACAAAATGAGTCCTTCACTAGGCATGGAGGTGTGTTAAAAATGGGCATAAGTCAAAGAAAATATCAAAGAAAAAGTAATATATAATTTCAAAGAGAGAGAGAGTAGTCCCTATATAATCATGTACTTCAGCAAGTTTATCACATTAAATTCCATGGAGATATAAAAAAGTAAGAACTTTCAGCATATATTCATATATCATTTCCTTTAGAGGTAAAAAACGTAAAGTCTTTAATTTTAACATTTCATATGCAGTAGTATTATAGACAATGAATATCATAGGTATCAGAGGGTATCATGTATATTTGAAATATTGGATATTGCCAGGAAGAGCAGCCTGTTACTGCTGTTACTGCTACTACTACTATTACTACTGCTACTACTACTGCTACTACTACTACTGCTACTGCTACTGCTACTGCTACTGCTACTACTACTACTACTGCTGCTACTACTACTACTACTGCTGCTGCTACTACTACTACTACTGCTGCTGCTACTACTACTGCTGGGAAAATGAATGCTTTTTTTATTTTTTATACTTCCTGTCAATACTGAAGAGCAGGAGGATTTGCACTGCTCTGATTAGGTTTTTCAGTTAACCTTCCGTCATGTGCATTTCTGTTCCCTGCTGTGGGTGGTGCTCCCTGGTCTTACCCTCCAGGCCGGTCCCTTGTTGCCCTCAACTCCTACATGAGATGGAACCCAAAAAAATCCTACCCTACACCCTCTTCTCTCAAACCTATAGACTCCTAGCATTATTTCCTGGCTAATATTTGGTCTAGCACTAGTTCCTCCTCCCTCCAGAGCTACCAGGTCTGCTGCTGAATCAGAGCACAAAACTGCTTTTCTGGGACTCACTTCCTCCACCCACCACACTGCCCTCAGTAGAGCAATTAATCACGTCGGCATAGATCTATAGAATAAAACAACCATATCATGATCCTACAAAATTATATATTTAAACTATTCAATTATCATTTGCATAATACCAATACAATGTAAAGACTAGCTGAAATCACTAAAACGCACACGCAGCTAAGTTATTAATAAAGCTCATAAAATTATCCACACCAACCAATAATTGAATGGAAATTTACCAGTAGCCTATTTTATTTCAATAAACCCAACTCCCTATTTAAATCAAGATTGATCACAGATTTGTTGCATCATTTGCCTGTACCTCAAGCTTGTTAAAAGTACAATGTACCCTTTGCTGTCAGCAATGATTTTGTACCTTTCAAATTAAACAAAGGTCCACAGTTATCACTTTAAGAACCATTTCCGTATCATACAGGGTAATGTACTTTTGGCTACAGAAATGGAAATTTCTCTGTGTGTGACGTCATTTACATTTTTAAATGCTACAGAACTGTCCGATCACGCCGAATCACTGATAGAAACAAGATGAATTAATGACGATTCAGAAAATGTTGCCAAATATAAAGGGGCATGCATTAAATCTATGTATAATATCTATAAAATTATACATTTATTTTTTAAAATCATGTTACTGTTACTGTCGGTCGGAGAATTAAGGTCCTTACACACCGGACGCGTATTTTTCGCGCGAATAATTCGCACGAAAAAATATTTTTTTAAACTTCTGAAGTTTCGCGCTGCGAATAAACGCATCAACCAATCACATTGCGTGGAACGACGTTACGACAATGTACACTACGCACGGTACAGCAAAGAGTGCCGCAAGTGATTCCAGATTAGTTTACAAAACCATATAAAAATAGAAAATGGCGGACCAGTTAATTGTTTGTGTGTCGCAAAACCCCGTGTTATATGATAAGGAACATCAACAGTACACAGATAATGACGTTAAGGACAACGTGTGGAGCAGCATCGCCGAACAACTCGGCTATCAGGATTGTAAGCTTATGTAGTTTACTGTTGGAAGTAGAGTTGGTAGCAAGATAAAGTGTCAGCAGGTTTGGCTAACGTAATGTCAAAATACGGGAGGCACCGTGTGTAGCTTTTTACCCGGACACTGCAATAGACTAACCGAAGTAACATAACATCCCCAGAAGGACCTCAAACTGTCCCACCGACATCCGAAAATATGTCCGGAACCGGCCGTGGTAGAGCTTCAGCTCCTCTATGAGGCAATGGAACTCTCCTTCTCTTTCTCGACTTTGTAATACAGGATGTACCCAAAATCTCCTCTTCTTCTGTCGAGTGAGGAGGTAGAGGACCACATCGTCATCACTGGATGAAGTTGAATCCATGTTTTTTTTCGTTCTGAAACTTAGGCGAATCTTTTGTAAAAAAAAAAAAAGTTTCGCATCGCGTCCGGTTTGTAAGGTTTTGACGCGATCGCATCGCTTTTTCGCATCGCGTCCGGTGTGTAAGGACCTTAAGACTACAAAACTTGTGGGCGGGAAATAGCAACAAAAAAAAAATATATATATATATGATCTATATCCTCGGACACAGGCCCGTAGCGATCTGACTCTGGTGTTTTGATTCTCCTAGTATTGTTTTCAATGAGAAAGTCTCAACTCCCAATTTAGCTGACTCCACAAAAAGTTCTCTTCTTTCCTCAGCATAAAGTGGACACTGCAGCATCACACGGAGGACTGTTTCCAATACCCCACACTCTTCACAATTACCATTTATATGCTTGCCTACTAATGCCAGTCCACTCCCTATTCCACAATGCCCCAGCCTTAATCTGGTCAGTTTTATTTAATTTGCCCTACTCATCCGCCCCCTACTCCTCACTGTGTGACTGATGACTGTATATTATACAGATGCCTCCCTCTTCTCTCCTCCTCCCATTCCCTCTGCCACTGGTTGTACATCCCCTCCCTTTGCATTCTTCTAATCCAAATGACACCTCAACATCCACTCTTTCCCTTGTCAGACTATCTTTTGCCGCTCTATCTGCTCCCTCGTTGCCCTCAACTCCTACATGAGATGGAACCCATAAAAATCCTACCCTATACCCTCTTCTCTCTAACCTATAGACTCCTAGCATTATTTCCTGGCTAATATTTGGTCTAGCACTAGTTCCTCCTCCCTCCAGAGCTACCAGGTCTGCTGCTGAATCACAAAACTGCTTTTCTGGGACTCACTTCCTCCACCCACCACACTGCCCTCAGTAGAGCAATTAATCACGTCGGCTGTACACCCCACAATGGGGAATGAACCCGGAACACTAACCGCTGCTGGTCTTTCACTCTCGTCATTTGAATAGAACCATAGATCTATAGAATAAAACAACCATATCATGATCCTACAAAATAATATATTTAAACTAGAAAAAATTCCAGGGAAATTTTAAGTGTGCTGCTGCTGGTACCCATCCCTCACACAAACACAGATGTAACCCACCTCACAAAAATGGAGAACCTCATCTATATACTTGTGTGTGTGTGTGTGTGTGTGTGTATTTGCCCTTATGATAAGTTCATAGGCCACACACACACACACACACACACACACACACAGATCTAAAACAAAATTTGGTCCTCACAAAAATAGACATCCTCATCTATACACATGTTCTGGGCAGTTGCTAGGGTGTTCTGGGCGGTTGCTAATGTAACAGGTGAGAAATTGCCTGAGTCCGAGGTGGGATTTGACCCCGACCTCTCACTTGTACCAAATAATTTGTTGAACGAACGCGTTACCAGTCAGCGAAAGACGAACTCGCCACTAGCCAAGGGCAACAACGTTCTTTTGAATTTGAGGGTTACGTCATCGGGGAGTGTTGTCACGGTAACCTGCTACCAGCCTGCGCTTTCACTGCACGATCCGTGCCAGTAGCCAAGGGCAACGTTCTTTTGAATTTGAGGGTTACGTCATCGGGGAGTGTTGCCACAGTAACCTGCTACAGGTTACACTAAGGTGTTCTGGGCGGTTGCTAGGGTGTTCTGGGTGGTTGCTCGGGTGGTCTGGGCAGTATAAGGTTACAATTCCCAAGGTTGCGTTGTCTGGCTAAGTATGGGTTGCTCAACCACACCCACCCTCCTGTTACAGTTAGCACAACCATTAAGACATGGACATAGAAATAAAACAGTTAAAAACCTCGGTATTTTCATATAATGTGGACAGGATGGAGTCAGCTAGTTAGTTAGCCAGTCAGCTAGTTAGTTAGTCAGTCAGCTAACTAGTTAGCCAGTCAGCTGAAAACTATAACTCACATAAAAAGAGAGAGAGAGAGAGAGAGAGAGACATCTACCTGCCTAATCAAACAGAGTTCTAGTTTAGAGAGAGACGTCTACCTGCCTAATCAAACAGAGTTCTAGTTTAATTGAAATGTGTAGCTATCATATTACAGGCGTCTGAAACTGAGCGTTAATAGAATCCCTATTATATGGACTACAAATTCGTAAGATACACCATTGAAGTCAAGTTCTTCTGTGTAGACTTCTGTAGGGAATGGCAGGTAAGAAACTTCTACGCAGCCAATTGTCACGTTTCGATCGTACAGAAAACTTGTTGCATAGAATCCTCGTGGAAATTTTTTTTTACAGAAATGGATTATAACCAGTAGATACGCGAAACTTATATCATAATTATCATGACGCCTCGGACCTCAGTCCTATTAGTTTTAATACCGATTTTTAGTTGGAAAAATTGTGATTCGGGCTACGGCTTTCAATTTCAGTGTCGATAGGCTATAAATGTAACGTTCCTGTGTAGCTATATTCCCAAAAACCTGAAAAATGGTGCCGTCGCTATCTCCTTTTTCGCACGAATATAGACCTAATTCGGAGGAAAACTAATAAATGTGTCATATGGCGTCACAATGGACATTTCCTGAAGGGATTAGCTAATATAAAAACCAAGGAACCGGTTATGCCAGCCGTACCTGTTTTTTGAACAACGTAAATGAATTGAATTCAATGTCTGTTTCTTCGCGCTTGAACAGATAAACTGCTATTCGATGCGAGGAAGGAGTTGGTGGAGAGAGTATCGAGCCATGTGCTCTTGCAGCTGCTGGATGACCTTTTGCAGGACAGGGTTCTGAACGACGGAGAAAAGGACGCTGTGATCGAGGAGAACAAAAGCACAGCAGATAAGGCGCGATGCCTCTTGGATAAAGTGCGAAAGCGAGGCCCAAAGGCCTGTGGGAAATTCATCTCCCGGCTGCAGGAACGAGACCCTGACCTGTGTGAGCTCCTGAATCTGGGCGCGGTCTCGCCACCTGCACCGCCAGGTGAGTGCGTGCTGAAGCAGGTGATCTCTGTGTTGCGTCTGACGTGCATCTCAGTTAATCCCTAATCATCGATTCAACATAACAACATAATCTTAAAGGCAATTCAGATTATATACAAATTTGAAAAGACAACTTGCAAACATGACGGATTAAAATGAATTGCAATGTATTATTATTATTATTATTATTATTATTATTATTATTATTATTATTAGGGCCCAAGCACCGTAGGGTGCGAAGGACCCTATTGTTATTGGAAGGATTATTATTATTATTATTATTAGGGCCCAAGCACCGTAGGGTGCGAAGGACCCTATTGTTATTGGAAGGATTATTATTAGGGCCCAAGCACCGTAGGGTGCGAAGGACCCTATTGTTATTGTAAAGATTATTATTATTATTATTAGGGCCCAAGCACCGTAGGGTGCGAAGGACCCTATTGTTATTGGAAGGATTATTATTATTATTATTATTATTATTATTATTATTAGGGCCCAAGCACCGTAGGGTGCGAAGGACCCTATTGTTATTGGAAGGATTATTATTATTATTATTATTATTATTATTATTAGGGCCCAAGCACCGTAGGGTGCGAAGGACCCTATTGTTATTGTAAAGATTATTATTATTATTATTAGGGCCCAAGCACCGTAGGGTGCGAAGGACCCTATTGTTATTGGAAGGATTATTATTAGGGCCCAAGCACCGTAGGGTGCGAAGGACCCTATTGTTATTGTAAAGATTATTATTATTATTATTATTATTATTATTATTATTATTATTCTTTTTTCTATATGCAAATGGGCCTTTTTGAGGTGCTTGCCATGCATAAAAAGTCTGGGAATTTTGCAGACACATCAGAAATGAGGACCTTCAGGATCGATTAGATGCTCAGACCTGGGCGTGGCCGAGGGACTCCACAGCGCCCCCTATCGCATTGTCATCTATTGTGGGCAGGCACTTTGAGCTACCTTCACGAAATTTAGTAGACATATAGCACTCCTCGCACCAAACACATTTCTCATTCGCATCTAATCAAAAATACAAACAGGAAGTCAGCCATTTTGGATTTTGTGCGTTTTACACGTACTGCACTTTTAAGTACTCCTCCTAGGGGGTTCATCACATTCACACCACCTGTGGTCAGAATGGTCTCGGGATATTCATGATGCTAAATTGCCAGGATATTTTTGAAAGCTCAAACGGGACAGTCATGGGGAGGAGTACAATTTTTATGTCACGCCGCGCCAACAGGAAGTGGCCGTAATTTCATGGTCTACATTGTCTGATCTGGCTGATATTTTAGAAATACGTTTATTGTTGGAGTATAATCACATCCATATCCCAAGAACGAGTCAATGTTATAGCGCCACCATCTGGCAACAGGAAGTGAGGTCTTTATCATATTTGTATGCCTTCCTGCTAGGGCATTCATCACATTCACACGAAATGTGGTCAGCATGATCTTAGGATAGTTATGACCATAAGCTGTGAAGGGATTTTTGATATCTCAAACGGTATGGAAATGGCGAGTCGTACAGTACACATATTGCGTGCAAAAAAAAGACTTTTTTTTCGACATCGTCCGATCTGGCTGATATTTTATAAATATGTTCACTGTTGGAGTACAATATGAAATATATACATATCAATCGGGGCGTGGCTAGACAGCGCCCCCTATAATTATTATTCTCTTTTTTTTCAATGTATTTTGCATTTTTGAGGTGCTTGCCATGGATGAAAACTCACGGAATTTTGCACACACATGAGAAGTTTTGGCTCTCAGGATGTATCAGATGCTCAGACCTAAGCGTGGCTGAGGGACTCCACAGCGCCCCCTAATGCTTTGTCTTCTATTGTGGACAGGCACTTTGAGCTACCTTCACCTAATTTGGTATGCATGTGGGCCTCCTCTGGAAAAACACATTTGTCATTTGCATCGAATCAAATATGTAAACAGGAAGTCAGCCATTTTGAATTTTGTGCATTTTACATGTACTACACTTTTAAGTACTCCTCCTAGGGGGTTCATTACATTCACACGAAATGTGGTGAAAGCGGTCTCAGGATAGTCATGATACTAATTCCAAAGGATATTTTTGATATCTCAAACGGTATGGTCATGGCGAGGCGTACAATTTTCATGTCACGCCGCGCCAACAGGAAGTAGCCATAAATTCATGGTCTACATTGTCTGATCTGGATGATATTTTACAAATATGTTCACTGTTAGAGTCTAATCACATCCATTTACAAAGAAGAAATCAATGTTATAGCGCCACCATCTGGCAACGGAAGTGAGGTTTTTATCATGTTTGTATGCGTTCCTGCTAGGGTATTCATCACATTCACACCAAATGTAGTCATCATTTTCTTAGAATAGTCCTGACCCTAAATGACGAAAGGATTTTTGATATCTCAAACGGTTTGGCAATGGCGAGGCGTATAATACACACGTTACGCCCAAAAACAGGAGGTGGGCTTAATTCCGTTCTACATCATCTGATCGGGCTGATATTTTACAAATATATTCACTTTTGGAGTGCAATCACATCCATATCCACATTCATCTGGGCGTGGCTACACAGCGCCACCTATGGCTTTTTTCTAATATTGTGGACATATACTTTCTCGTAAATGCACCACGTCTGGTAGGCATAAGGGTCTCCTCAAGACACACACATTTCTCATTTGCATCCCTTAACTTTTCCCAACAGGAAGTGAGCTATTTTGGATTTTGTGTGTTTTTAAGTGTTTTTTCACGTACCAAACTTTGAAATATTCTTCCTAGGGGGTTCATCACATTCACACAAAATGTGGTCAGCATGATATTATAGCCCTGACACAAGACTATGAACTGATTTTTAATATCTTGGAATGGTATGGCTATGGTCAGCCTTAAAATTAACTTGTAATGCTGCCCAAACAGTTCATGTTTTAATACAATTATGTATTAAATAATTTCAAAAAGGTTTTAAATTCTACATTGCCTGATTTTGAGGCTACATCTTTTCACATATGTTCATTGTTGGAGTGTCATCACATCCATTAAGCAATAATAGTTTACTATTTTCGCTGGAGACTCATTATCTCCAGTCTTAAAACTTCAACTCAAGTCGCAACTGACTCTCCCATTTCTAATACGCGACTGCCATCTAGTGGCAAAGGTTAGTTTTCTTTCTAATTTTCGGTATGGTTTCTCTTTTTCTTGGATAAAGTGATTTCTCAACGACAAGTTTTGTTTCTTTTTGCGAGCGAGTAACCATAACGATGTATGAGTAACAGCGGCAGCCTACATGACAAAATGTACTGAAAACACCCAGCCCACAGCAACGTTTTTTCTCATCTATCTTAATTAACTCGATTGAATAACTAAAATAAAAAACAGGCTTTTACTGGCAGGAAAGTATCATATATTTAAAAGATTAACACATATAATGCATATATTGCTTTGACGTTCAATGTTATTTGGATTTTGAAAAAACCGTATTGTAGCATTTTAAGGACTCAATACAAAACAGCTGTTCGGAAAGTTGGCTTGAAAACCAAGAAGCCTTATTAAGGAATTTGAGCCGTTTCTATTTGACTTCATTCGATTGAAGTGAATGCCGTAACCCAATTAAATGTAATTCGCGTCGGAATACACATAATAGCCTACACTGTCAACGTGAAATAAAAATATATAGAGGTTTAAATCGATCCTGTATTGGGACATTTGTTATGATGGCTGGTGCAACGGGCATTTTCGGTACCGTTGACCATAATCGAATGCTAGCATTTATATCATTACACTGACCAAGTCCTGTTAAAAAGCACATTTTTGGTTCCTTTGTGGAAACAGTGAAGTTGTCAACACAATCTGTTCTACTCACAGACTAACTGCGTCGCTGTAACTTCCCCCCATTTCTGATACGGCGATTCAATTTATTGGCAGAAAGTGGTACTTTCATTTTTTTCTTCCTTCAAGTGATTTTTCAACGATAGGTTTTTGTTTTTTTCTAGCGAGCCAGTAGGCATAACGATGTATGATTTACAGCTGCAGCCTACGTGACAAAATGTATTGACAACACCCAGCCCGACGTTTCTTTGCATCTATTTTCATTACATGAATTGAATAACTAAAATAAATATTAAAGACATTTAAAGACTTAAAGACAGGCTTTAACTGGCAGGAGAGTATCATATTTTTAAAAGATTAACACATGAAGTCAAAAAGAAACTTTAGCGTCTGAGGTGGCTCTGCTCGAACGCTGTGTTAACATGAGACCGTTAACACAGGTATCACATGCAGGTCGTTGCGAGATGACACGCACGGGCTAACAGCAGCCAGCCAGTCCACTGTCTGTGTGAGTCAAAAAACAGGTCAGCTACGTTGGTTTACATGAATAGAAAACTTTCAGTTAAATCGCCAGCTATGTTAGTTTATTAGGCTTGTCATTAAACACGAATTAAGAGAACATACAATTTCGCTAGGAATGGTAAATTAATATGAAAATACTGTATTGAGGGCAGAGAGTTGGCATCTCTTTTAGATTTGGCTGAACAAATGCGTTTCAGGCAGCATAATTACCAGTGAAATGGAAAAGAATGATGCTGGTTAACTAGACGTTTCGTGCAATATTATCCGACACTTCGTAGAGAAATTATTAAACCAAGATAAAAGGAGACATTTGGCCAATAGATGGCACCCGTGTATAAGCGGGCAGTATAGCGTAATGGTTAGGGCGGTGGATTAAGGCACGCAAATTCAGCCGTTCGATCCCCGCTGCAGCCACAATGAATTTGAATAGTTTCTTGAAGCCAATTGTTTTCATTTTGAGTGCATGTTTATGGCCTAATGACTTTTCAAGGATAAATTGTGCCTCCCCCTGTAAAAACTATGGAAATTAATTAATCTCTGCTCTCCATACAGGACTGTAGCATGTTATCACAATGTGCAAGCAAGACGTTATTTTTATTTCATTCTACATTGTCTGATGTGGCTGAAACTTCACACGTTCATTTTTGGAGTGTAATCTCATCCATTTTCCAATAAAGGCTAAATGGCAAAGCGCCACCCGCTGGCAACAGGAAGTGAGCCTTATATTGCATTCTTAAGCATTATTTTTCAATGGGTTCATGACATTCACGGTAAATGTGGTCAGCATGATGCTAGGATGGTCCTGACAAAACAGATTTTTGATTTACTGGGATGATATAGCTATGGTCAGGCACATAAAAAACACATCATGCCAGACAAACAGGAAGTGGTCATACTTAAATTCTCCAATGTCTGATGTGACTGCAACTTTACACAGATGCTCAGTGTTGGAGTGTAATCAAATCCATATTCCAAAAACGACTCAATGTTATAGCAGCATCATCTGGAAACAGGAATTGACCTTAATTTCGCTGAACATCTTCCGATGTGGCTGAAAATGTACAAATATGTTTATTTCTGGAGTGTAATCAAATTCAAAAAACATACACGGATCAATAATATAGCGCCACCATCTGGCAACAGGAAGTGAGGCTTATATCATTGATGCATTCCAATAGCAGCGCCAACATCTTCATTGATCAAAGGGAAATTCCTGTGCACACTATACGTTGTGCAGGAAGGTGATTATTTCCAAAGTGTGTACATGTTGTGAAACATGTCATTGGCAGAACTATGCCACCAAGGCGGTTGCCCCCATGGGGCTTGGGCCCGTTCATTGCTGCTTGCAGCTATATTTATTATTATTCTTTTTTTTTCAATGTTTTGTGCATTTTTGAGGTGCTTGCCATGAATGAAAACTCACGGAATTTTGCACACACATCAGAAGTGGTGGCTGTCAGGATCTCTCAGATGCTCAGACCTGGGCGTCGCTGAGGGACTCCACAGCGCCCCCTATCGCATTGTCTTCTATTGTGGGCAGGCACTTTGAGCTACCTGCACCATATTTAGTAGGCATATAGCACTCCTCAGGCCAAACACATTTCAAATTCGCATCTAATCAAATATGCGAACAGGAAGTCAGCCATTTTGGATTTTGTGCGTTTTACACGTTCTACACTTTTAAGTACTCCTCCTAGGGGGTTCATCGCATTCACACCAACTGTGGTCAGAATGGTCTCAGGATAGTCATGATACTAAATTGCCAGGATATTTTTGATAGCTCAAACGGGACAGTCACGGGGAGGATTACAATTTTTATGTCACGCCACGCCAACAGGAAGTGGCCGTAATTTCATGGTCGACATCGTCTGATCTGGCTGATATTTTAGAAATACGTTTATTGTTGGAGTATAAACACATCCATATCCCAAGAACGGGTCAATGTTATAGCGCCACCATCTGGCAACAGGAAGTGTGGTCTTCATCATATTTGTATGCCTTCCTGCTAGGGCATTGATCACATTCACACCAAATGTGGTCAGCATGATCTTAAGATAGTCTTTACACTAAATTGCAAAGGGATTTTTGATATCTCAAATGGTATGGAAATGGCGAGTCATAGAGTAGACATAGTGCGTGCAAAAAAATGACTTTTTTTTCGATATCGTCCGATCAGGCTGATATTTTAGAAATATGTTCACTCTTGGAATACAATATCAAATATATACATATCAATCGGGGCGTGGTTAGACAGCGCCCCCTATAATTATTATAATCTTTTTTTTCTATGTTTTGTGCATTTTTGAGGTGCTTGCCATGGATGAAAACTCACGGAATTTTGCACAAACATGAGAAGTGGTGTCTGTCAGGAACTGTCAGATGCTCAGACCTGGGCGTGGCCAAGGGACTCCACAGCGCCCCCTATTGCTTTGTCTTCTATTGTGGACAGGCACTTTGAGCTACCTTCACCTAATTTTGTAGGGTTGTGGGGCTCCTCTGCCCAAACACAATTCTCATTCGCATCGAATCAAATATGTGAACAGGAAGTCAGCCATTTTGAATTTTGTGCGTTTTACACGTACTACACTTTTAAGTACTCCTCCTAGGGGGTTCATCGCATTCACACCACATGTGGTCAAAGTGGTCTGAGGATAGTTATGATACTAATTCCGAAGGATATTTTTGATATCTCAAACGGTATGGTCATGGCGAGGAGTACAATTTTCATGTCACGCCACGCCAACAGGAAGTAGCCATAAATTCATGGTCTACATTGTCTGATCTGGCTGATATTTTACAAATATGTTCACTGTTAGAGTGTAATCACATCCATATACCAAGAAGAAGTCAATGTTATAGCGCCACCATCTGGCAACAGGAAGTGAGGTTTTTATCATATTTGTATGCCTTCCTGCTAGGGTATTCATCACATTCACACCAAATGGAGTCATCATGATCTGAGAATAGTCCTGACCCTAAATGACAAAAGGATTTTTGATATCTCAAACGGTTTGGCAATGGCGAGGCGTATAATACACACGTTACGCCCAAAAACAGGAAGTGGGCTTAATTCCGTTCTACATCATCTGATCGGGCTGATATTTTACAAATATATTCACTTTTGGAGTGCAATCACATCCATATCCACATTCATCTGGGCGTGGCTACACAGCGCCCCCTATGGCTCTTTTCTAATATTGTGGACATATACTTTCACGTAAATGCACCACGTCTGGTAGGCATAAGGGTCTCCTCAAGACACACACATTTCTCATTTGCATCCCTTAACTTTTCCCAACAGGAAGTGAGCTATTTTGGATTTTGTGTGTTTTTAAGTGTTTTTTCACGTACGAAACTTTGAAATACTCTTCCTAGGGGGTTCATCACATTCACACAAAATGTGGTCAGCATGATATTATAGCCCTGACACACAACTGTGAACTGATTTTTAATAACTTGGAATGGAATGGCTATGGTCAGCCTTAAAATTAACTTGTAATGCTGCCCAAACAGGAAAATTATGTATTAAATCATTTCAAAAAGGTATTAAATTCTACATTGCCTGATTTTGAGGCTACAACTTTTCACATATGTTCATTGTTGGAGTGTCATCACATCCATTAAGCAATAATAGTTCACTATTTTCGCTGGAGACTCATTATATCCAGTCTTAAAACTTCAACGCAAGTCGCAACTGACTCTCCCATTTCTAATACGCGACTGCCATCTAGTGGCAAAGGTTAGTATTCTTTCTAATTTTCTTGGATAAAGTGATTTCTCAATGACAAGTTTTGTGTCTTTTTGCGAGCCAGTAACCATAACGATGTATGAGTAACAGCGGCAGCCTACGTGAGAAAATGTACTGACAACACCCAGCCCATAGCAACGTTTTTTTCATCTACCTTAATTATATGGATTGAATAACTAAAATAAAAGACAGGCTTTTACTGGCAGGAAAGTATCATATATTTAAAAGATTAACACATATAATGCAGATCTTGCATTGAAGTTCAATGTTATTACTACGTTAAAAAAAAACGTAGTGTAGCATTTTAAGGACTCAACACAAAACAGCTGTTCGGAAAGTTGGGTTGAAAACCAAGAAGCCTTATTAAGGAATTCGAGCCGTTTCTATTTGACTTCATTCGATTGAAGTGAATGCCGTAACCCAATTAAATGTAATTCGCGTCGCAATACACACAATCGCCTACACTGTCAACGTGAAATAAAAATATATAGAGGTTTAAATCGATCCTATATTGGGACATTAGTTATGATGGCTGGTGCAACGGGCATTTTCGGTACCGTTGACCATAAGCGAATGCTAGCAATTATATCATTACACTGACCAAGTCCTGTTAAAAAGCACATTTTTGGTTCCTTCGTGGAAACAGTGAAGTTGTCTACATAATCTATTCTACTCACAGACTAACTGCGTCGCTGTAACTTCCCCCCATTTCTGATACGGGGATTCCATTTATTGGCAGAAATTGGTACTTTTATTTTTTTTTTCCTTCAAGTGATTTTTCAACGATAGGTTTTTGTTTTTTTCTAGCGAGCCAGTAGGCATAACGGTGTATGATTTACAGCGGCAGCCTACGTGACAAAATGTATTGACAACACCCAGCCCGACGTTTCTTTGCATCTATTTTCATTATTTTAATTGAATATCTAAAATAAATATTAAAGACATTTAATGACTGTCTTTAACTGGCAGGAGAGTGTCATATATTTAAAAGAGTAACACATGAAGTCAAAAAGAAACGGTAGCGTTTGAGGTGGCTCTGCTCGAACGCTGTGTTAACAAGAGACCGTTATGTTCAACAAAGTTATCGCATGCAGGTCGTTGCGAGATGACGCGCATTGGCTAACAGCAGCCAGCCTGTCCACTGTCTGTGTGAGTCAAAAAACAGGTCAGCTACGTTTGTTTACATGAATAGAAAACTTTCAGTTAAATCGCCAGATATGTTAGTTTATTTTGCTTGTCATTAAACACGAATTAAGAGAACATACAATGTCGCTAGGAATTTTTGACTTAATATGAAAATACCGGATTGAGGGCAGAGACTTGGCATCTCTTTTAGATTTGGCTGAACAAATGCGTTTCAGGCAGCATAATTACCGGTGAAATGGAAAAGAATGATGCTGGCTAACTAGACGTTTAATGCAATATTATCCGACACTTAGGAGAGAAATTATTTAACCAAGATAAAAAGAAACATACAACTTTTGGCCAATAGATGGCCTACGTGTATAAGAGGGCAGTATAGTTTAATAGTTCAGGCAGTGGATTAAACACAATAAAGCACAATAAAGTTGAATAGTTTCTTTAAGCCAATGGTTTTATTTTGAGTGCATATTTATAACCAAATGACTTCTCAAGCATAAATTGTGCCTCCCGCTGTAAAATCTATGGAAATTAATTCATCTCTGCTCTCCAGACAGGACTGTAGCACGTTATCACAATGTGCAAGCAAGAAGTTGTTTTTATTTCATTCTACATTGTCTGATGAGGCTGAAACTTCACACATGTTCATTTTTGGAGTGTAATCTCATCCATATACCAATAAAGGCTCAATGGCATAGCGCCACCATCTGGCAACAGGAAGTGGCCTTAATTTCACTGGACAACTTCCGATGTGGCTGAAAATATAGAAATATTTTTATTATTGGAGTGTAATTAAATCCATATACCAAAAATTGCTCAATGTTATAGTGCTACCATCTGGCAACAGGAAGTGACTTTAAATTTACTCGACATCTTCCAATTTGGCTGAAAATGTACAAATATGTTAATTATTGGAGTGTAATCAAATCCATGAACCATACACGGCTCAATATTACAGCGCCACCAACTGGGAATTGGAAGTGAGGCTTATATCATTGATGCATTCCAATAGCAGCAGCAACATCTTCATTGATCAAAGTGGAATTCCTGTGCACACTATACGTTGTCCAGGAAGCTGATTATTTCCAAAGTGTGTACATATTGTGAAACATGTCATTGGCACAACTATGCCACCAAGGCGGTTGCGCCCATGGTGCTTGGGCCCGTTCATTGCTGCTTGCAGCTATATTTATTATTATTATTCTTTTTTTTTCAATGTTTTGTGCATTTTTGAGGTGCTTGCCATGAATGAAAACTCACGGAATTTTGCACACACATCAGAAGTGGTGGCTGTCAGGATCTCTCAGATGCTCAGACCTGGGCGTCGCTGAGGGACTCCACAGCGCCCCCTATCGCATTGTCATCTATTGTGGGCAGGCACTTTGAGCTACCTGCACCATATTTAGTATGCATATAGCACTCCTTAGGCGAAACACATTTCAAATTCGCATCTAATCAAATATGCAAACAGGAAGTCAGCCATTTTAGATTTTGTGCGTTTTACACGTACTGCACTTTTAAGTACTCCTCCTAAGGGGTTCCTCGCATTCACACTAACTGTGGTCAGAATGGTCTCAGGATAGTCATGATGCGAAATTGCCAGGATATTTTTGATAGCTCAAACGGGACAGTCACGGGGAGAATTACAATTTTTATGTCACGCCACGCCAACAGGAAGTGGCCGTAATTTCATGGTCTACATTGTCTGATCTGGCTGATATTTTAGAAATACGTTTATTGTTGGAGTATAATCACATCCATATCCCAAGAACGGGTCAATGTTATAGCGCCACCATCTGGCAACAGGAAGTGAGGTCTTTATCATATTTGTATGCCTTCCTGCTAGGGCATTCATCACATTCACACCAAATGCGGTCAGCATGATCGTAAGATAGTCCTTACGCTATGTTGTGAAGGGATTTTTGAAATCTCAAACGGTATGGAAATGGCGAGTCGTACAGTACACATATTGCGTGCAAAAAAATGACTTTTTTTCCGACATCGTCCGATCTGGCTGATATTTTATAAATATGTTCACTGTTGGAGTACAATATTAAATATATACATATCAATCGGGGCGGGGCTAGACAGCGCCCCCTATAATTATTATTCTCTTTTTTTTCAATGTATTTTGCATTTTTGAGGTGCTTGCCATGGATGGAAACTCACGGAATTTTGCACACACATGAGAAGTGTTGGCTGTCAGGATGTATCAGATGCTCAGACCTGGGCGTGGCCAAGGGACTCCACAGCGCCCCCTAATGCTTTGTCTTCTATTGTGGACAGGCACTTTGAGCTACCTTCACCTAATTTGGTATGCATGTGGGACTCCTCTGGACAAACACATTTGTTATTCGCATCGAATCAAATATGTGAACAGGAAGTCAGCCATTTTGAATTTTGTGCATTTTACACGTACTACACTTTTAAGCACTCCTCCTAGGGGGTTCATTGCATTCACACGAAATGTGGTCAAAGCGGTCTCAGGATAGTCATGATACTAATTCCAAAGGATATTTTTGATATCTCAAACGGTATGGTCATGGCGAGGCGTAAAATTTTCATGTCACGCCGCGCCAACAGGAAGTTGCCATAAATTCATGGTCTACATTGTCTGATCTGGCTGATATTTTACAAATATGTTCACTGTTAGAGTGTAATCACATCCAAATACCAAGAAGAAATCAATGTTATAGCGCCACCATCTGGCAACGGACGTGAGGTTTTTATCATGTTTGTATGCGTTCCTGCTAGGGTATTCATCACATTCACACCAAATGTAGTCATCATGATCTTAGAATAGTCCTGACCCTAAATGACGAAAGGATTTTTGATATCTCAAACGGTTTGGCAATGACGAGGCGTATAATACACACGTTACGCCCAAAAACAGGAAGTGGGCTTAATTCCGTTCTACATCATCTGATCGGGCTGATATTTTACAAATATATTCACTTTTGGAGTGCAATCACATCCATATCCACATTCATCTGGGCGTGGCTACACAGCGCCCCCTATGGCTTTTTTCTAATATTGTGGACATATACTTTCACGTAAATGCACCACGTCTGGTAGGCATAAGGGTCTCCTCAAGACACACACATTTCTCATTTGCATCCCTTAACTTTTCCCAACAGGAAGTGAGCTATTTTGGATTTTGTGTGTTTTTAAGTGTTTTTTCACGTACCAAACTTTGAAATACTCTTCCTAGGGGGTTCATCACATTCACACAAAATGTGGTCAGCATGATATTATAGCCCTGACACACAACTATGAACTGATTTTTAATATCTTGGAATGGTATGGCTCTGGTCAGCCTTAAAATTTACTTGTAATGCTGCTCAAACAGTTCATGTTTTAATACAATTATGTATTAAATAATTTCAAAAAGGTATTCAATTCTACATTGCCTGATTTTGAGGCTACAACTTTTCACATATGTTCATTGTTGGAGTGTCATCACATCCATTAAGCAATAATAGTTCACTATTTTCGCTGGAGACTCATTATATCCAGTATTAAAACTTCAACGCAAGTCGCAAATGACTCTCCCATTTCTAATACGCGACTGCCATCTACTGGCAAAAGTTGGTATTGCATATATCTTGCAATGACGTTCAATGTTATTTGGTTTAAAAAAAACCGTGTTGTAGCATTTTAAGGACTCAATACAAAACGGCTGTTCGGAAAGTTAGCTTGAAAACCAAGAAGCCTTATTAAGGAATTCGAGCCGTTTCTATTTGACTTCATTCGGTTGAAGTGAATGCCGTAACCCAATTAAATGTAATTCGCGTCGGAATACACATAATAGCCTACACTGTCAACGTGAAATAAAAATATATAGAGCTTTAAATCGATCCTATATTGGGACATTTGTTATGATGGCTGGTGCAACGGGCATTTTCGGTACCGTTGACCATAATCGAATGCTAGCATTTATATCATTACACTGACCAAGTCCTGTTAAAAAGCACATCACCTTTGTGGAAACAGTGAAGTTGTCTACACAATCTATTCTACTCACAGACTAACTGTGTCGCTGTAACTTCCCCCCATTTCTGATACGGGGATTCCATTCATTGGCAGAAAGTGGAACTTTTATATTTTTCTTCCTTCAAGTGATTTTTTCAACGATAGGTTTTTTTTTTTTTTCTAGCGAGCCAGTAGGCATAACGATGTATGATTTACAGCTGCAGCCTACGTGACAAAATGTATTGACAACACCCAGCCCGACGTTTCTTTGCATCTATTTTCATTTTTGAATAGAATATCTGAAATAAATATTAAAGACATTTAATGACTGTCTTTAACTGGCAGGAGAGTAGCATATATTTAAAAGAGTCAAAAGTCAAAGAGAAACGTTTACGTTTGAGATGGCTCTGGTCGAACTCTGTGTTAACATGAGACCGTTATGTTCAACAAAGGTATGGCATGCAGGTCGTTGCGAGATGAGAGGCATGGGCTAACAGCAGCCAGCCTGTCCACTGTCTGTGTGAGTAAAAAAAACAGGTCAGCTACGTTTGTTTACATGAATAGAAAACTTTCAGTTAAATCGCCATATATGTTAGTTTATTTTGCTTGTCATTAAACACGAATTAAGAGAACATACAATTTCGCTAGGAATTTTTGACTTAATATGAAAATACCGGATTGAGGGCAGAGACTTGGCATCTCCTTTAGATTTGGCTGAACAAATGCGTTTCAGGCAGCATAATTACCGGTGAAATGGAAAAGAATGATGCTGGCTAACTCGACGTTTAATGCAATACTATCCGACACTTCGGAGAGAAATTATTTAACCAGGATAAAAGGAAACATACAACTTTTGGCCAATAGATGGCGTACGTGTATAAGAGGGCAGTATAGCTTAATGGTTCAGACAGTGGATTAAGACATGCAAGGTCCGCGGTTCCATCCCCGGTGCGGCCACAATAAAGTTGAATAGTTTCTTTACGCCAATGGTTTTATTTTGAGTGCATATTTATAACCGAATGACTTCTCAAGCGTAAATTGTGCCTCCCGCTGTAAAATCTATTGAAATTTATTCATCTCTGCTCTCCATACAGGACTGGAGCATATTATTACAATGTGCAAGCAAGAAGTAATTTTTGTTTCATTCTACATTGTCTGATGTGGCAGAAACGTCACACATGTTCATTTTTGGAGTGTAATCTCATCCATATACCAAGAAAGGCTCAATGGCATAGCGCCACCATCTGGCAACAGGAAGTGGCTTTAATTTTACTTGACATCTTCCAATTTGGCTGAAAATGTACAAATATGTTAATTATTGGAGTGTAATCAAATCCATAAACCATACACGGCTCAATACTATAGCGCCACCATCTGGCAACAGGAAGTGGCTTTAATTTTACTCGACATCTTCCAATTTGGCTGAAAATGTACAAATATGTTCATTTTTGGAGTGAAATCAAATCCATAAACCATACACAGCTCAATATTATAGCGCCACCATCTGGCAATAGGAAGTGAGGCTTATATCATTGATGCATTCCAATAGCAGCAGCAACATCTTCATTGATCAAAGGGGAATTCCTGTGCACACTATTCGTTGTCCAGGAAGGTGATTATTTCCAAAGTGTGTACATATTGTGAAACATGTCATTGGCACAACTGTGCCACCAAGGCGGTTGCGCCCATGGTGCTTGGGCCCGTTCATTGCTGCTTGCAGCTATATTTATTATTATTATTATTATTATTATTCTTTCTCTTCCGTCAAATGGGCATTTTTGAGGGCCTTGCCATGGCTAAAAAGTCTTGGAATTTTGCAGACACATCAGAAGTGGTGGCCGTCAGGATCTATCAGATGCTCAGACCTGGGTGTGGCCGAGGGACTCCACAGCGCCCCCTATTGCGCTGCCCCCCCCCCCCCCCCCCGCATTGTTGTCTATTGTGGGCAGGCACTTTGAGCTACATGAACCTAATTTGGAATGCATGTGTGACTCCTCAATTGAAACACATTTCTCATTCGCATTGACGCAAATATGCGAACAGGAAGTCAGCCATTTTGAATTTTGTGCGTTTTCACATGTACTACACTTTGAAGTACTCCTCCTAGGCGGTTCATCGCATTCACACCAAATGTGGTAAGAATGGTCTCAAGATAGTCATGATTCTAAATTGCCAGGATATTTTTGATATCTCAAACGGTATGGTCATGGCGAGGCATACAATTTTTATGTCACGCCGCGCCAAAAGGAAGTGGCCATAATTTTGTGGTTTACATCGTCTGATCTGGCTGATATTTTACAAATATGTTCATTGTGTGAGTATACTCACATCCATGTCCCAGGAAGAAGTCAATGTTATAGCGCCACCATCTGGCAACAGGAAGTGAGGTTTTTATCATATTTGTATGCGTTCCTGCTAGGGTATTCATCACATTCACACCAAATGTAGTCAGCATGATCTTAGGATAGTCCTGACCCTAAAAGCCAAACGGATTTTTGATATCTCAAACGGTTTGGCAATGGCGAGGCGTACAATACACACGTTACGAGCGAAAACAGGAAGTGGGCTTAATTCCGTTCTACATCGTCTGATTGGGCTGATATTTTACAGATATATTCACTTTTGGAGTGCAATCACATCCTTATCCACATACATCTGGGCGTGGCTACGCAGCGCCCCCTATGGTTCTTTTCTAATATTGTGGACATATACTTTCACGTAAATTCACCGAATATGGTATGCATATGGGTCTCCTCAAGACACACACATTTCTCATTTGCATCCCTTAACTTTTCCAAACAGGAAGTGAGCTATTCTGGATTTTGTGTGTTTTTAAGTGTTTTTACACGTACCAAACTCTGAAATACTCCTCCTAGGGGGTTCATCACATTCACACCAAATGTGGTGAGAATGGTCTCAGGATAATCCTGATGCTAAATTGAAAGGATATTTCTGATAGGTCAAACGGTACGGCTATGGCGAGGCGTACAATTTGAGGTCTCGCTGCGGCAACAGGAAGTGGTCGTAATTTCATTCTAGATGGTCTGATCTGGTTGATATTACACAGATATGTTCGTTGTGGGAGTGTAATCACATCCATATCCCAAAAATGACTCAATGTTATCGTGCCACCATCTGGCAACAGGAAGTGGCCTTATTTTTACTCGACATCTTTCGATGTGGCCGAAAATTTAGAAATATGTATATTGTTGGAGTGTAATTAAATCCATATTCCAAAAATGACTCAATGTTATAGCGCCACCATCTGGAAACTTGAACATTGAATGAACTTAATATCACTCAACATCTTCCGATGTGGCTGAAAATTTTGAAATGGGTTTATTATTGGAGTGTAATCAAATTCAAAAACCATACACGGCTCAATATTATAGCGCCACCATCTGGAAACAGGAAGTGAGTGTTATATCATTGATGCATTCCAATAGCAACACCAACATCTTCATTGATCAAAGGGGAATTCCTGTGCACACTATACGTTGCCAAGGAAAGTGATTATTTCCAAAGTGCGTACATATTGTTAAACATGTCATTGGCACAACTATGCCACCAAGGCGGTTGCGCCCATGGTGCTTGGGCCCGTTCATTGCTGCTTGCAGCTATATTTATTATTATTATTCTTTCTCTTCCGTCAAATGGGCATTTTTGAGGGCCTTGCCATGGCTAAAAAGTCTTGAAATTTTGCAGACACATTAGAAGTGGCGGCCGTCAGGATCTATCAGATGCTCAGACCTGGGTGTGGCCGAAGGACTCCACAGCGCCCCCTATTGCGCTGACCCCCCCCCCCCATTGCATTGTTGTCTATTGTGGGCAGGCACTTTGAACTACATGAAACTAATTTGGTAACCATGTGTGGCTCCTCAATTTAAACACATTTCTCATTCGCATTGATGCAAATATGCGAACAGGAAGTGAGCTATTTTGGATTTTGTGTGTTTTACACGTACTACACTTTTAAGTACTCCTCCTAGGGGGTTCATCGCATTCACACCAACTGTGGTCAGAATGGTCTCAGGATATTCATGATGCTAAATTGCCAGGATATTTTTGATAGCTCAAACGGGATGGTCATGGCGAGGCGTGCAATTTTTATGTCACGCCGCGCCAACAGGAAGTGGTCATAATTTCATGGTCTACATCGTCTGATCTGGCTGATATTTTAGAAATATGTTTAGTGTTGGAGTATAATCACATCCATATCCCAAGAACGGGTCAATGTTATAGCGCCACCATCTGGCAACAGGAAGTGAGGTCTTTATCATATTTGTATGCCTTCCTGCTAGGGCATTCATCACATTCACACGAAATGTGGTCAGCATGATCTTAGGATCGTCATGACCATAAGCTGTGAAGGGATTTTTGATATCTCAAACGGTATGGAAATGGCCAGTCGTACAGTACACATATTTCGTGCAAAAAAATGACTTTTTTTTCGACATCGTCCGATGTGGCTGATATTTTACAAATATGTTCACTGTTGGAGTACAATATGAAATATATACATATCAATCGGGGCGTGGCTAGACAGCGCCCCCTATAATTATTATTCTCTTTTTTTTCAATGTATTTAGCATTTTTGAGGTGCTTGCCATGGATGGAAACTCACGGAATTTTGCACACACATGAGAAGTGTTGGCTGTCAGGACGTATCAGATGCTCAGACCTGGGCGTGGCCGAGGGACTCCACAGCGCCCCCTAATGCTTTGTCTTCTATTGTGGACAGGCACTTTGAGCTACCTTCACCTAATTTGGTATGCATGTGGGCCTCCTCTGGACAAACACATTTCTCTTTCGCATCGAATCGAATATGTGAACAGGAAGTCAGCCATTTTGAATTTTGTGCATTTTACACGTACTACACTTTTAAGTACTCCTCCTAGGGGGTTCATTGCATTCACACGAAATGTGGTCAAAGTGGTCTCAGGATAGTCATGATACTAATTCCTAAGGATATTTTTGATATCTCAAACGGTATGGTCATGGCGAGGCGTACAATTTTCATGTCACGCCGCGCCAACAGGAAGTAGCCATAAATTCATGGTCTACATTGTCTGATCTGGCTGATATTTTACAAATATGTTCACTGTTAGAGTGTAATCACATCCATATACCAAGAAGAAATCAATGTTATAGCGCCACCATCTGGCAACGGACGTGAGGTTTTTATCATGTTTGTATGCGTTCCTGCTAGGGTATTCATCACATTCACACCAAATGTAGTCATCATGATCTTAGAATAGTCCTGACCCTAAATGACGAAAGGATTTTTGATATCTCAAACGGTTTGGCAATGGCGAGGCGTATAATACACACGTTACACCCAAAAACAGGAAGTGGGCTTAATTCCGTTCTACATCATCTGATCGGGCTGATATTTTGCAAATATATTCACTTTTGGAGTGCAATCACATCCATATCCACATTCATCTGGGCGTGGCTACACAGCGCCCCCTATGGCTTTTTTCTAATATTGTGGACACATACTTTCACGTAAATGCACCACGTCTGGTAGGCATAAGGGTCTCCTCAAGACACACACATTTCTCATTTGCATCCCTTAACTTTTCCCAACAGGAAGTGAGCAATTTTGGATTTTGTGTGTTTTTAAGTGTTTTTTCACGTACCAAACTTTGAAATACTCTTCCTAGGGGGTTCATCACATTCACACAAAATGTGGTCAGCATGATATTATAGCCCTGACACACAACTATGAACTGATTTTTAATATCTTGGAATGGTATGGCTATGGTCAGCCTTAAAATTAACTTGTAATGCTGCCCAAACAGTTCATGTTTTAATACAATTATGTATTAAATAATTTCAAAAAGGTATTAAATTCTACATTGCCTGATTTTGAGGCTACAACTTTTCACATATGTTCATTGTTGGAGTGTCATCACATCCATTAAGCAATAATAGTTCACTATTTTCGCTGGAGACTCATTATATCCAGTCTTAAAACTTCAACGCAAGTCGCAAATGACTCTCCCATTTCTAATACGCGACTGCCATCTACTGGCAAAAGTTGGTATTGCATATATCTTGCAATGACGTTCAATGTTATTTGGTTTAAAAAAAACCGTGTTGTAGCATTTTAAGGACTCAATACAAAACAGCTGTTCGGAAAGTTAGCTTGAAAACCAAGAAGACTTATTAAGGAATTCGAGCCGTTTCTATTTGACTTCATTCGGTTGAAGTGAATGCCGTAACCCAATTAAATGTAATTCGCGTCGGAATACACATAATAGCCTACACTGTCAACGTGAAATAAAAATATATAGAGGTTTAAATCGATCCTATATTGGGACATTTGTTATGATGGCTGGTGCAACGGGCATTTTCGGTACCGTTGACCATAATCGAATGCTAGCATTTATATCATTACACTGACCAAGTCGTGTTAAAAAGCACATCACCTTTGTGGAAACAGTGAAGTTGTCTACACAATCTATTCTACTCAGAGACTAACTGCGTCGCTGTAACTTCCCCCCATTTCTGATACGGGGATTCCATTTATTCGCAGAAAGTGGAACTTTTATATTTTTCTTCCTTCAACTGATTTTTCAACGATAGTTTTTTTTTTTTTTCTAGCGAGCCAGTAGGCATAACGATGTATGATTTACAGCTGCAGCCTACGTGACAAAATGTATTGACAACACCCAGCCCGACGTTTCTTTGCATCTATTTTCATTTTTGAATAGAATATCTGAAATAAATATTAAAGACATTTAATGACTGTCTTTAACTGGCAGGAGAGTAGCATATATTTAAAAGAGTCAAAAGTCAAAAAGAAACGTTAACGTTTGAGATGGCTCTGGTCGAACTCTGTGTTAACATGAGACCGTTATGTTCAACAAAGGTATGGCATGCAGGTCGTTGCGAGATGACGCGCATTGGCTAACAGCAGCCAGCCTGTCCACTGTCTGTGTGAGTCAAAAAAACAGGTCAGCTACGTTTGTTTACATGAATAGAAAACTTTCAATTAAATCGCCAGATATGTTAGTTTATTTTGCTTGTCATTAAACATGAATTAAGAGAACATACAATTTCGCTAGGA
Organism: Conger conger; assembly: GCF_963514075.1. Classification (NCBI taxonomy): domain Eukaryota; kingdom Metazoa; phylum Chordata; class Actinopteri; order Anguilliformes; family Congridae; genus Conger; species Conger conger. Next base: position 1,516,453 of record NC_083772.1, read on the forward strand.
ATTTTTGACTTAATATGAAAATACCGGATTGAGGGCAGAGACTTGGCATCTCCTTTAGATTTGGCTGAACAAATGCGTTTCAGGCAGCATAATTACCGGTGAAATGGAAAAGAATGATGCTGGCTAACTAGACGTTTAATGCAATATTATCCGACACTTAGGAGAGAAATTATTTAACCAAGATAAAAGGAAACATACAACTTTTGGCCAATAGATGGCGTACGTGTATAAGAGGGCAGAATAGCTTAATGGTTCAGACAGTGGATTAAGACATGCAAGGTCTGCAGTTCCATCCCCGGTGCGGCCACAATAAAGTTGAATAGTTTCTTTACGCCAATGGTTTTATTTTGAGTGCATATTTATAACCGAATGACTTCTCAAGCGTAAATTGTGCCTCCCGCTGTAAAATCTATTGAAATTAATTCATCTCTGCTCTCCATACAGGACTGGAGCATATTATTACAATGTGCAAGCAAGAAGTAATTTTTGTTTCATTCTACATTGTCTGATGTGGCAGAAACTTCACACATGTTCATTTTTGGAGTGTAATCTCATCCATATACCAAGAAAGGCTCAATGGCATAGCGCCACCATCTGGGAACAGGAAGTGGCTTTAATTTTACTTGACATCTTCCAATTTGGCTGAAAATGTACAAATATGTTAATTATTGGAGTGTAATCAAATCCATGAACCATACACGGCTCAATCTTATCGCGCCACCATCTGGCAAAAGGAAGTGGCTTTAATTTTACTCGACATCTTCCAATTTGGCTGAAAATGTACAAATATGTTCATTTTTGGAGTGAAATCAAATCCATAAACCATACACAGCTCAATAATATAGCGCCACCATCTGGCAATAGGAAGTGAGGCTTATATCATTGATGCATTCCAATAGCAGCAGCAACATCTTCATTGATCAAAGGGGAATTCCTGTGCACACTATACGTTGTCCAGGAAGGTGATTATTTCCAAAGTGTGTACATATTGTGAAACATGTCATTGGCACAACTATGCCACCAAGGCGGTTGCGCCCATGGTGCTTGGGCCCGTTCATTGCTGCTTGCAGCTATATTTAGGGCCCAAGCACCGTAGGGTGCGAAGGACCCTATTGTTATTGGAAGGATTATTATTATTATTATTATTAGGGCCCAAGCACCGTAGGGTGCGAAGGACCCTATTGTTATTGTAAAGATTATTATTATTATTATTATTATTATTATTATTATTATTATTATTATTATTCTTTTTTCTATATGCAAATGGGCCTTTTTGAGGTGCTTGCCATGCATAAAAAGTCTGCGAATCTTGCACACACATCAGAAATGAGGACCTTCAGGATCTATTAGATGCTCAGACCTGGGCGTCGCTGAGGGACTCCACAGCGCCCCCTATCGCATTGTCATCTATTGTGGGCAGGCACTTTGAGCTACCTTCACCAACTTTTGTATGCATATAGCACTCCTCGGCCCAAACACATTTCAAATTCGCATCTAATCAAATATACAAACAGGAAGTCAGCTATTTTGGATTTTGTGCGTTTTACACGTACTGCACTTTTAAGTACTCCTCCTAGGGGATTCATCACATTCACACCACCTGTGGTCAGAATGGTCTCAGGATATTCATGATGCTAAATTGCCAGGATATTTTTGATAGCTCAAACGGGACGGTCTTAGGGAGGCGTAGAATTTTTATGTCACGCCGCGCCAACAGGAAGTGGCCGTAATTTCATGGTCTGCACTGTCTGATCTGGCTGATATTTTAGAAATACGTTTATTGTTGGAGTATAATCACATCCATATCCCAAGAACGGGTCAATGTTATAGCGCCACCATCTGGCAACAGGAAGTGAGGTCTTTATCATATTTGTATGCCTTCCTGCTAGGGCATTCATCACATTCACACGAAATGTAGTCAGCATGATCTTAGGATACTCATGACCATATGCTGTGAAGGGATTTTTGATATCTCAAACGGTATGGAAATGGCGAGTCGTACAGTACACATATTGCGTGCAAAAAAATGACTTTTTTTTCGACATCGTCCGATCTGGCTGATATTTTACAAATATGTTCACTGTTGGAGTACAATATGAAATATATACATATCAATCGGGGCGTGGCTAGACAGCGCCCCCTATAATTATTATTCTCTTTTTTTTCAATGTATTTTGCATTTTTGAGGTGCTTGCCATGGATGGAAACTCATGGAATTTTGCACACACATGAGAAGTGTTGGCTGTCAGGATGTGTCAGATGCTCAGACCTGGGCGTGGCCGAGGGACTCCACAGCGCCCCCTAATGCTTTGTCTTCTATTGTGGACAGGCACTTTGAGCTACCTTCACCTAATTTGGTACGCATGTGGGACTCCTCTGGACAACCACATTTCTCATTCGCATCGAATCAAATATGTGAACAGGAAGTCAGCCATTTTGAATTTTGTGCATTTTACACGTACTACACTTTTAAGTACTCCTCCTAGGGGCTTCATTGCATTCACACGAAATGGGGTCAAACTGGTCTCACGATAGTCATAATACTAATTCCAAAGGATATTTTTGATATCTCAAACGGTATGGTCATGGCGAGGCGTACAATTTTCATGTCACGCCGCGCCAACAGGAAGTAGCCATAAATTCATGGTCTACATTGTCTGATCTTGCTGATATTTTACAAATATGTTCACTGTTAGAGTGTAATCACATCCAAATACCAAGAAGAAATCAATGTTATAGCGCCACCATCTGGCAACGGAAGTGAGGTTTTTATCATTTTTGTATGCGTTCCTGCTAGGGTATTAATCACATTCACACCAAATGTAGTAATCATGATCTTAGAATAGTCCTGACCCTAAATGACGAGAGGATTTTTGATATCTCAAACGGTTTGGCAATGGCGAGGCGTATAATACACACGTTACGCCCAAAAACAGGAAGTGGGCTTAATTCCGTTCTACATCATCTGATCGGGCTGATATTTTACAAATATATTCACTTTTGGAGTGCAATCACATCCATATCCACATTCATCTGGGCGTGGCTACACAGCGCCCCCTATGGCTTTTTTCTAATATTGTGGACATATACTATCACGTAAATGCACCACGTCTGGTAGGCATAAGGGTCTCCTCAAGACACACACATTTCTCATTTGCATCCCTTAACTTTTCCCAACAGGAAGTGAGCTATTTTGGATTTTGTGTGTTTTTAAGTGTTTTTTCACGTACCAAACTTTGAAATACTCTTCCTAGGGGGTTCATCACATTCACACAAAATGTGGTCAGCATGATATTATAGCCCTGACACACAACTATGAACTGATTTTTAATATCTTGGAATGGTATGGCTCTGGTCAGCCTTAAAATTTACTTGTAATGCTGCTCAAACAGTTCATGTTTTAATACAATTATGTATTAAATAATTTCAAAAAGGTATTCAATTCTACATTGCCTGATTTTGAGGCTACAACTTTTCACATATGTTCATTGTTGGAGTGTCATCACATCCATTAAGCAATAATAGTTCACTATTTTCGCTGGAGACTCATTATATCCAGTCTTAAAACTTCAACGCAAGTCGCAAATGACTCTCCCATTTCTAATACGCGACTGCCATCTACTGGCAAAAGTTGGTATTGCATATATCTTGCAATGACGTTCAATGTTATTTGGTTTAAAAAAAACCGTGTTGTAGCATTTTAAGGACTCAATACAAAACGGCTGTTCGGAAAGTTAGCTTGAAAACCAAGAAGCCTTATTAAGGAATTCGAGCCGTTTCTATTTGACTTCATTCGGTTGAAGTGAATGCCGTAACCCAATTAAATGTAATTCGCGTCGGAATACACATAATAGCCTACACTGTCAACGTGAAATAAAAATATATAGAGCTTTAAATCGATCCTATATTGGGACATTTGTTATGATGGCTGGTGCAACGGGCATTTTCGGTACCGTTGACCATAATCGAATGCTAGCATTTATATCATTACACTGACCAAGTCCTGTTAAAAAGCACATCACCTTTGTGGAAACAGTGAAGTTGTCTACACAATCTATTCTACTCACAGACTAACTGTGTCGCTGTAACTTCCCCCCATTTCTGATACGGGGATTCCATTCATTGGCAGAAAGTGGAACTTTTATATTTTTCTTCCTTCAAGTGATTTTTCAACGATAGGTTTTTTTTTTTTTTCTAGCGAGCCAGTAGGCATAACGATGTATGATTTACAGCTGCAGCCTACGTGACAAAATGTATTGACAACACCCAGCCCGACGTTTCTTTGCATCTATTTTCATTTTTGAATAGAATATCTGAAATAAATATTAAAGACATTTAATGACTGTCTTTAACTGGCAGGAGAGTAGCATATATTTAAAAGAGTCAAAAGTCAAAGAGAAACGTTTACGTTTGAGATGGCTCTGGTCGAACTCTGTGTTAACATGAGACCGTTATGTTCAACAAAGGTATGGCATGCAGGTCGTTGCGAGATGACGCGCACGGGCTAACAGCAGCCAGCCAGTCCACTGTCTGTGTGAGTCAAAAAAACAGGTCAGCTACGTTTGTTTACATGAATAGAAAACTTTCAGTTAAATCGCCAGATATGTTAGTTTATTTTGCTTGTCATTAAACACGAATTAAGAGAACATACAATTTCGCTAGGAATTTTTGACTTAATATGAAAATACCGGATTGAGGGCAGAGACTTGGCATCTCCTTTAGATTTGGCTGAACAAATGCGTTTCAGGCAGCATAATTACCGGTGAAATGGAAAAGAATGATGCTGGCTAACTCGACGTTTAATGCAATACTATCCGACACTTCGGAGAGAAATTATTTAACCAGGATAAAAGGAAACATACAACTTTTGGCCAATAGATGGCGTACGTGTATAAGAGGGCAGTATAGCTTAATGGTTCAGACAGTGGATTAAGACATGCAAGGTCCGCGGTTCCATCCCCGGTGCGGCCACAATAAAGTTGAATAGTTTCTTTACGCCAATGGTTTTATTTTGAGTGCATATTTATAACCGAATGACTTCTCAAGCGTAAATTGTGCCTCCCGCTGTAAAATCTATTGAAATTTATTCATCTCTGCTCTCCATACAGGACTGGAGCATATTATTACAATGTGCAAGCAAGAAGTAATTTTTGTTTCATTCTACATTGTCTGATGTGGCAGAAACGTCACACATGTTCATTTTTGGAGTGTAATCTCATCCATATACCAAGAAAGGCTCAATGGCATAGCGCCACCATCTGGCAACAGGAAGTGGCTTTAATTTTACTTGACATCTTCCAATTTGGCTGAAAATGTACAAATATGTTAATTATTGGAGTGTAATCAAATCCATAAACCATACACGGCTCAATACTATAGCGCCACCATCTGGCAACAGGAAGTGGCTTTAATTTTACTCGACATCTTCCAATTTGGCTGAAAATGTACAAATATGTTCATTTTTGGAGTGAAATCAAATCCATGAACCATACACAGCTCAATATTATAGCGCCACCATCTGGCAATAGGAAGTGAGGCTTATATCATTGATGCATTCCAATAGCAGCAGCAACATCTTCATTGATCAAAGGGGAATTCCTGTGCACACTATTCGTTGTCCAGGAAGGTGATTATTTCCAAAGTGTGTACATATTGTGAAACATGTCATTGGCACAACTGTGCCACCAAGGCGGTTGCGCCCATGGTGCTTGGGCCCGTTCATTGCTGCTTGCAGCTATATTTATTATTATTATTATTATTATTATTATTCTTTTTCTTCAGGCAAATGGGCTTTTTTGAGGGCCTTGCCATCCGTAAAAAGTCTTGACATTTTGCACACACATCAGAAGTGGTTGCTGTCAGGAGCTCTCAGATGCTCCGACCTGGGCGTGGCCGAGGGACTCCACAGCGCCCCCTATCGCATTGTCTTCTATTGTGGGCAGGCACTTTGAGCTACCTGCACCTAATTTGGTGGCCAAATAGCGCTCCTCGTTCCAAACACATTTCTCATTCGAATCTAATCAAATATCCAAACAGGAAGTCAGCCATTTTGGATTTTCTGAGTTTTACACGTACTACACTTTTAAGTACTCCTCCTAGGGGGTTCATCGCATTCACACCAACTGTGGTCAGAATGGTCTCAGGATAGTCATGATGCTAAATTGCCAGGATATTTTTGATAGCTCAAACGGGACAGTCACGGAGAGGATTACAATTTTTATGTCACGCCACGCCAACAGGAAGTGGCCATAATTTCATGGTCTACATTGTCTGATCTGGCTGATATTTTAGAAATTTGTTTATTGTTGGAGTGTAATCACATCCATATCCCAAGAACAGGTCAGTGTTATAGCGCCACCATCTGGCAATAGGAAGTGAGGTCTTTAACATATTTGTATGCATTCCTGCTAGGGCATTCAGCACATTCACACCAAATGCGGTCAGCATGATCTTAAGATAGTCCTTACGCTAAGTTGTGAAGGAATTTTTGATATCTCAAACGGTATGGAAATGGCGAGTCGTACAGTACACATATTGCGTGCAAAAAAATGACTTTTTTTTCGACATCGTCCGATCTGGCTGATATTTTACAAATATGTTCACTGTAGCAGTACAATATCAGATATATACATATCAATCGGGGCGTGGCTAGACAGCGCCCCCTATAATTATTATTCTCTTTTTTTTCAATGTATTTTGCATTTTTGAGGTCCTTGCCATGGCTGAAAACTCACGGAATTTTGCACACACATGAGAAGTGTTGGCTCTCAGGATGTATCAGATGCTCAGACCTGGGCGTGGCCGAGGGACTCCACAGCGCCCCCTAATGCTTTGTCTTCTATTGTGGACAGGCACTTTGAGCTACCTTCACCTAATTTGGTATGCATGTGGGCCTCCTCTGGAAAAACACATTTGTCATTCGCATCGAATCAAATATGTGAACAGGAAGTCAGCCATTTTGAATTTTGTGCATTTTACATGTACTACACTTTTAAGTACTCCTCCTAGGGGGTTCATTACATTCACACGAAATGTGGTGAAAGCGGTCTCAGGATAGTCATGATACTAATTCCAAAGGATATTTTTGATATCTCAAACGGTATGGTCATGGCGAGGCGTACAATTTTCATGTCACGCCGCGCCAACAGGAAGTAGCCATAAATTCATGGTCTACATTGTCTGATCTGGCTGATATTTTACAAATATGTTCACTGTTAGAGTGTAATCACATCCATATACCAAGAAGAAATCAATGTTATAGCGCCACCATCTGGCAACGGAAGTGAGGTTTTTATCATGTTTGTATGCGTTCCTGCTAGGGTATTCATCACATTCACACCAAATGTAGTCATCATGATCTTAGAATAGTCCTGACCCTAAATGACGAAAGGATTTTTGATATCTCAAACGGTTTGGCAATGGCGAGGCGTATAATACACACGTTACGCCCAAAAACAGGAAGTGGGCTTAATTCTGTTCTACATCATCTGATCGGGCTGATATTTTACAAATATATTCACTTTTGGAGTGCAATCACATCCATATCCACATTCATCTGGGCGTGGCTACACAGCGCCCCCTATGGCTTTTTTCTAATATTGTGGACATATACTTTCTCGTAAATGCACCACGTCTGGTAGGCATAAGGGTCTCCTCAAGACACACACATTTCTCATTTGCATCCCTTAACTTTTCCCAACAGGAAGTGAGCTATTTTGGATTTTGTGTGTTTTTAAGTGTTTTTTCACGTACCAAACTTTGAAATATTCTTCCTAGGGGGTTCATCAAATTCACACAAAATGTGGTCAGCATGATATTATAGCCCTGACACACAACTATGAACTGATTTTTAATATCTTGGAATGGTATGGCTATGGTCAGCCTTAAAATTAACTTGTAATGCTGCCCAAACAGTTCATGTTTTAATACAATTATGTATTAAATAATTTCAAAAAGGTATTAAATTCTACATTGCCTGATTTTGAGGCTACAACTTTTCACATATGTTCATTGTTGGAGTGTCATCACATCCATTAAGCAATAATAGTTCACTATTTTCGCTGGAGACTCATTATATCCGGTCTTAAAACTTCAACGCAAGTCGCAAATGACTCTCCCATTTCTAATACGCGACTGCCATCTACTGGCAAAAGTTGGTATTGCATATATCTTGCAATGACGTTCAATGTTATTTGGTTTAAAAAAAACCGTGTTGTAGCATTTTAAGGACTCAATACAAAACAGCTGTTCGGAAAGTTAGCTTGAAAACCAAGAAGCCTTATTAAGGAATTCGAGCCGTTTCTATTTGACTTCATTCGATTGAAGTGAATGCCGTAACCCAATTAAATGTAATTCGCGTCGGAATACACATAATAGCCTACACTGTCAACGTGAAATAAAACTATATAGAGGTTTAAATCGATCCTATATTGGAACATTTGTTATGATGGCTGGTGCAATGGGCATTTTCGGTACCGTTGACCATAATCGAATGCTAGCATTTATATCATTACACTGACCAAGTCCTGTTAAAAAGCACATTTTTGGTTCCTTTGTGGAAACAGTAAAGTTGTCTACACAATCTATTCTACTCACAGACTAACTGCGTCGCTGTAACTTCCCCCCATTTCTGATACGGGGATTCCATTTATTGGCAGAAAGTGGAACTTTTATATTTTTTTTCCTTCAAGTGATTTTTCAACGATATGTTTGTTTTTTTTTCTAGCGAGCCAGTAGGCATAACGATGTATGATTTACAGCTGCAGCCTACGTGACAAAATGTATTGACAACACCCAGCCCGACGTTTCTTTGCATCTATTTTCATTACATGAATTGAATAACTAAAATAAATATTAAAGACATTTAAAGACTTAAAGACAGGCTTTAACTGGCAGGATAGTATCATATTTTCAAAAGATTAACACATGAAGTCAAAAAGAAACTTTAGCGTCTGAGGTGGCTCTGCTCGAACGCTGTGTTAACATGAGACCGTTTAGTTCAACAAAGATATCACATGCAGGTCGTTGCGAGATGACACGCACGGGCTAACAGCAGCCAGCCAGTCCACTGTCTGTGTGAGTCAAAAAACAGGTCAGCTACGTTGGTTTACATGAATAGAAAACTTTCAGTTAAATCGCCAGCTATGTTAGTTTATTAGGCTTGTCATTAAACACGAATTAAGAGAACATACAATTTCGCTAGGAATGGTAAATTAATATGAAAATACTGTATTGAGGGCAGAGAGTTGGCATCTCTTTTAGATTTGGCTGAACAAATGCGTTTCAGGCAGCATAATTACCAGTGAAATGGAAAAGAATGATGCTGGTTAACTAGACGTTTCGTGCAATATTATCCGACACTTCGTAGAGAAATTATTAAACCAAGATAAAAGGAGACATTTGGCCAATAGATGGCACCCGTGTATAAGCGGGCAGTATAGCGTAATGGTTAGGGCGGTGGATTAAGGCACGCAAATTCCCCGCTGCAGCCACAATGAATTTGAATAGTTTCTTGAAGCCAATTGTTTTCATTTTGAGTGCATGTTTATGGCCTAATGACTTTTCAAGCATAAATTGTGCCTCCCCGTGTAAAAACTATGGAAATTAATTAATCTCTGCTCTCCATACACGACTGTAGCATGTTATCACAATGTGCAAGCAAGACGTTATTTTTATTTCATTCTACATTGTCTGATGTGGCTGAAACTTCACACGTTCATTTTTGGAGTGTAATCTCATCCATTTTCCAATAAAGGCTAAATGGCAAAGCGCCACCCGCTGGCAACAGGAAGTGAGCCTTATATTGCATTCTTAAGCATTATTTTTCAATGGGTTCATGACATTCACAGTAAATGTGGTCAGCATTATGCTAGGATGGTCCTGACAAAACAGATTTTTGATTTACTGGGATGATATAGCTATGGTCAGGCACACAAAAAACACATCATGCCAGACAAACAGGAAGTGGTCATACTTAAATTCTCCAATGTCTGATGTGACTGCAACTTTACACAGATGCTCAGTGTTGGAGTGTAATCAAATCCATATTCCAAAAACGACTCAATGTTATAGCAGCATCATTTGGAAACAGGAATTGACCTTAATTTCGCTGAACATCTTCCGATGTGGCTGAAAATGTACAAATATGTTTATTTCTGGAGTGTAATCAAATTCAAAAAACATACACGGATCAATAATATAGCGCCACCATCTGGCAACAGGAAGTGAGGCTTATATCATTGATGCATTCCAATAGCAGCGCCAACATCTTCATTGATCAAAGGGAAATTCCTGTGCACACTATACGTTGTCCAGGAAGGTGATTATTTCCAAAGTGTGTACATGTTGTGAAACATGTCATTGGCAGAACTATGCCACCAAGGCGGTTGCCCCCATGGGGCTTGGGCCCGTTCATTGCTGCTTGCAGCTATATTTAGGGCCCAAGCACCGTAGGGTGCGAAGGACCCTATTGTTATTGGAAGGATTATTATTATTATTATTATTATTATTATTATTATTATTATTATTATTAGGGCCCAAGCACCGTAGGGTGCGAAGGACCCTATTGTTATTGTAAAGATTATTAGGGCCCAAGCACCGTAGGGTGCGAAGGACCCTATTGTTATTGGAAGGATTATTATTATTATTATTATTATTATTATTATTATTATTATTATTATTCTTTCTCTTCCGTCAAATGGGCATTTTTGAGGGCCTTGCCATGGCTAAAAAGTCTTGAAATTTTGCAGACACATCAGAAGTGGTGGCCGTCAGGATCTATCAGATGCTCAGACCTGGGTGTGGCCGAGGGACTCCACAGCGCCCCCTATTGCGCTGACCCCCCCCCCCCCATTGCATTGTTGTCTATTGTGGGCAGGCACTTTGAACTACATGAAACTAATTTGGTAACCATGTGTGGCTCCTCAATTCAAACACATTTCTCATTCGCATTTATGCAAATATGCGAACAGGAAGTGAGCTATTTTGGATTTTGTGTGTTTTACACGTACTACACTTTTACGTACTCCTCCTAGGGGGTTCATAGCATTCACACCAACTGTGGTCAGAATGGTCTCAGGATATTCATGATGCTAAATTGCCAGGATATTTTTGATAGCTCAAACGGGATGGTCATGGCGAGGCGTGCAATTTTTATGTCACGCCGCGCCAACAGGAAGTGGTCATAATTTCATGGTCTACATCGTCTGATCTGGCTGATATTTTAGAAATATGTTTAGTGTTGGAGTATAATCACATCCATATCCCAAGAACGGGTCAATGTTATAGCGCCACCATCTGGCAACAGGAAGTGAGGTCTTTATCATATTTGTATGCCTTCCTGCTAGGGCATTCATCACATTCACACGAAATGTGGTCAGCATGATCTTAGGATAGTCATGACCATGAGCTGTGAAGGGATTTTTGATATCTCAAACGGTATGGAAATGGCGAGTCGTACAGTACACATATTTCGTGCAAAAAAATGACTTTTTTTTCGACATCGTCCGATCTGGCTGATATTTTACAAATATGTTCACTGTTGGAGTACAATATGAAATATATACATATCAATCGGGGCGTGGCTAGACAGCGCCCCCTATAATTATTATTCTCTTTTTTTTCAATGTATTTAGCATTTTTGAGGTGCTTGCCATGGATGGAAACTCACGGAATTTTGCACACACATGAGAAGTGTTGGCTCTCAGGACGTATCAGATGCTCAGACCTGGGCGTGGTCGAGGGACTCCACAGCGCCCCCTAATGCTTTGTCTTCTATTGTGGACAGGCACTTTGAGCTACCTTCACCTAATTTGGTATGCATGTGGGGCTCCTCTGGACAAACACATTTCTCTTTCGCATCGAATCAAATATGTGAACAGGAAGTCAGCCATTTTGAATTTTGTGCATTTTACACGTACTACACTTTTAAGTACTCCTCCTAGGGGGTTCATTGCATTCACACGAAATGTGGTCAAAGTGGTCTCAGGATAGTCATGATACTAATTCCAAAGGATATTTTTGATATCTCAAACGGTATGGTCATGGCGAGGCGTACAATTTTCATGTCACGCCGCGCCAACAGGAAGTAGCCATAAATTCATGCTCTACATTGTCTGATCTGGCTGATATTTTACAAATATGTTCACTGTTAGAGTGTAATCACATCCAAATACCAAGAAGAAATCAATGTTATAGCGCCACCATCTGGCAACGGAAGTGAGTTTTTTATCATGTTTGTATGTGTTCCTGCTAGGGTATTCATCACATTCACACCAAATGTAGTCATCATGATCTTAGAATAGTCCTGACCCTAAATGACGAAAGGATTTTTGATATCTCAAACGGTTTGGCAATGGCGAGGCGTATAATACACACGTTACGCCCAAAAACAGGAAGTGGGCTTAATTCCGTTCTACATCATCTGATCGGGCTGATATTTTACAAATATATTCACTTTTGGAGTGCAATCACATCCATATCCACATTCATCTGGGCGTGGCTACACAGCGCCCCCTATGGCTTTTTTCTAATATTGTGGACATATACTTTCACGTAAATGCACCACGTCTGGTAGACATAAGGGTCTCCTCAAGACACACACATTTCTCATTTGCATCCCTTAACTTTTCCCAACAGGAAGTGAGCTATTTTGGATTTTGTGTGTTTTTAAGTGTTTTTTCACGTACCAAACTTTGAAATACTCTTCCTAGGGGGTTCATCACATTCACACAAAATGTGGTCAGCATGATATTATAGCCCTGACACACAACTATGAACTGATTTTTAATATCTTGGAATGGTATGGCTATGGTCAGCCTTAAAATTAACTTGTAATGCTGCCCAAACAGTTCATGTTTTAATACAATTATGTATTAAATAATTTCAAAAAGGTATTAAATTCTACATTGCCTGATTTTGAGGCTACAACTTTTCACATATGTTCATTGTTGGAGTGTCATCACATCCATTAAGCAATAATAGTTCACTATTTTCGCTGGAGACTCATTATATCCAGTCTTAAAACTTCAACGCAAGTCGCAAATGACTCTCCCATTTCTAATACGCGACTGCCATCTACTGGCAAAAGTTGGTATTGTATATATCTTGCAATGACGTTCAATGTTATTTGGTTTATAAAAAACCGTGTTGTAGCATTTTAAGGACTCAATACAAAACAGCTGTTCGGAAAGTTGGCTTGAAAACCAAGAAGCGTTATTAAAGAATTCGAGCCGTTTCTATTTGACTTCATTCGATTGAAGTGAATGCCGTAACCCAATTAAATGTAATTCGCGTCGGAATACACACAATCGCCTACACTGTGAACGTGAAATAAAAATATATAGAGGTTTAAATCGATCCTATATTGGGACATTTGTTATGATGGCTGGTGCAACGGGCATTTTCGGTACCGTTGACCATAATCGAATGCTAGCATTTATATCATTACACTGACCAAGTCCTGTTAAAAAGCACATTTTTGGTTCCTTTGTGGAAACAGTGAAGTTGTCTACATAATCTATTCTACTCACAGACTAACTGCGTCGCTGTAACTTCCCCCCATTTCTTATACGGGGATTCCATTTATTTGCTGAAAGTGGTACTTTTTTTTTTTTCTTCCTTCAAGTGATTTTTCAACGATAGGTTTTTGTTTTTTTCTAGCAGCAGTAGGCATAACGATGTATGATTTACAGCTGCAGCCTACGTGACAAAATGTATTGACAACACCCAGCCCGACGTTTCTTTGCATCTATTTTCATTCTATGAATTGAATATCTGAAATAAATATTAAAGACATTTAATGACTGTCTTTAACTGGCAGGAGAGTAGCATATATTTAAAAGAGTCAAAAGTAAAAAAGAAACGTTAACGTTTTAGATGGCTCTGGTCGAACTCTGTGTTAACATGAGACCGTTATTTTCAAAAAAGGTATGGCATGCAGGTCGTTGGCTAACAGCAGCCAGCCTGTCCACTGTCTGTGTGAGTCAAAAAACAGGTCAGCTACGTTTGTTTACATGAATAGAAAACTTTCAGTTAAATCGCCAGATATGTTAGTTTATTTTGCTTGTCATTAAACACGAATTAAGAGAACATACAATTTCGCTAGGAATTTTTGACTTAATATGAAAATACCGGATTGAGGGCAGAGACTTGGCATCTCCTTTAGATTTGGCTGAACAAATGCGTTTCAGGCAGCATAATTACCGGTGAAATGGAAAAGAATGATGCTGGCTAACTAGACGTTTATTGCAATATTATCCGACACTTAGGAGAGAAATTATTTAACCAAGATAAAAGGAAACATACAACTTTTGGCCAATAGATGGCGTACGTGTATAAGAGGGCAGTATAGCTTAATGGTTCAGACAGTGGATTAAGACATGCAAGGTCCTCGGTTCCATCCCCGGTGCGGCCACAATAAAGTTGAATAGTTTCTTTACGCCAATGGTTTTATTTTGAGTGCCTTTTTTTAACCGAATGACTTCTCAAGCGTAAATTGTGCCTCCCGCTGTAAAATCTATTGAAATTAATTCATCTCTGCTCTCCATACAGGACTGGTGCATATTATTACAATGTGCAAGCAAGAAGTAATTTTTGTTTCATTCTACATTGTCTGATGTGGCAGAAACTTCACACATGTTCATTTTTGGAGTGTAATCTCATCCATTTTCCAATAAAGGCTCAATGGCAAAGCGCCACCCGCTGGCAACAGGAAGTGAGCCTTATATTGCATTCTTAAGCATTATTTTTCAATGGGTTCATGACATTCACGGTAAATGTGGTCAGCATGATGCTAGGATGGTCCTGACAAAACAGATTTTTGATTTACTGGGATGATATAGCTATGGTCAGGCACATAAAAAACACATCATGCCAGACAAACAGGAAGTGGTCATACTTAAATTCTCCAATGTCTGATGTGACTGCAACTTTACACAGATGCTCAGTGTTGGAGTGTAATCAAATCCATATTCCAAAAACGACTCAATGTTAAAGCAGCATCATCTGGAAACAGGAATTGACCTTAATTTCGCTCAACGTCTTCCGATGTGGCTGAAAATGTACAAATATGTTTATTTCTGGAGTGGAATCAAATTCAAAAACCATACATGGCTCAATAATATAGCGCCACCATCTGGCAATAGGAAGTGAGGCTTATATCATTGATGCGTTCCAATAGCAGCGCCAAAATCTTCATTGATAAAAAGGGAATTCCTGTGCACACTATACGTTGTCCAGGAAGGTGATTATTTCCAAAGTGTGTACATGTTGTGAAACATGTCATTGGCAGAACTATGCCACCAAGGCGGTTGCCCCCATGGGGCTTGGGCCCGTTCATTGCTGCTTGCAGCTATATTTATTATTATTAGGGCCCAAGCACCGTAGGGTGCGAAGGACCCTATTGTTATTGGAAGGATTATTATTATTATTATTATTATTCTTTTTTTTTCAATGTTTTGTGCATTTTTGAGGTGCTTGCCATGGATGAAAACTCACAGAATTTTGCACACACATCAGAAGTGGTGGCTGTCAGAATAGCTCAGATGCTCAGACCTGGGCGTCGCTGAGGAACTCCACAGCGCCCCCTATTGCATTGTCATCTATTGTGGGCAGGCACTTTGAGCTACCTTCACAAAATGTAGTACGCATATAGCACTCCTCGGACCAAAAACATTTTTAATTTGCATCTAATCAAATATACAAACAGGAAGTCAGCCATTTTTGATTTTGTGCGTTTTACATGTACTGCACTTTTAAGTACTCCTCCTAGGGGGTTCATCACATTCACACCACCTGTGGTCAGAATGGTCTCAGGATATTCATGATGCTAAATTGCCAGGATATTTTTGATAGCTCGAACGGGACGGTCCTAGGGAGGTGTAGAATTTTTATGTCACGCGGCGCCAACAGGAAGTGGCCGTAATTTCATGGTCTACATTGTCTGATCTGGCTGATATTTTAGAAATACGTTTACTGTTGGAGTATAATCACATCCATATCCCAAGAACGGGTCAATGTTATAGCGCCACCATCTGGCAACAGGAAGTGAGGTCTTTATCATATTTGTATGCCTTCCTGCTAGGGCATTCATCACATTCACACCAAATGTGGTCAGCATGATCTTAGGATAGTCATGACCATAAGCTGTGAAGGGATTTTTGATATCTCAAACGGTATGGAAATGGCGAGTCGTACAGTACACATATTGCGTGCAAAAAAATGACTTTTTTTTCGACATCGTCCGATCTGGCTGATATTTTACAAATATGTTCACTGTTGGAGTACAATATGAAATATATACATATCAATCGGGGCGTGGCTAGACAGCGCCCCCTATAATTATTATTATCTTTTTTTTCAATGTATTTTGCATTTTTGAGGTGCTTGCCATGGATGAAAACTCACGGAATTTTGCACACACATGAGAAGGTTTGGCTTTCAGGATGTCTCAGATGCTCAGACCTGGGCGTGGCCGAGGGACTCCACAGCGCCCCCTAATGCTTTGTCTTCTATTGTGGACAGGCACTTTGAGCTACCTTCACCTAATTTGGTATGCATGTGGGACTCCTCTGGACAAACACATTTCTTATTCGCATCAAATCAAATATGTAAACAGGAAGTCAGCCATTTTGAATTTTGTGCATTTTACACGTACTACACTTTTAAGTACTCCTCCTAGGGGGTTCATTGCATTCACACGAAATGTGGTCAAATTGGTCTCAGGATAGTCATGATACTAATTCCAAAGGATATTTTTGATATCTCAAACGGTATGGTCATGGCGAGGCGTACAATTTTCATGTCACGCCGCGCCAACAGGAAGTAGCCATAAATTCATGGTCTACATTCTCTGATCTGGCTGATATTTTACAAATATGTTCACTGTTAGAGTGTAATCACATCCAAATACCAAGAAGAAATCAATGTTATAGCGCCACCATCTGGCAACGGACGTGAGGTTTTTATCATGTTTGTATGCGTTCCTGCTAAGGTATTCATCACATTCACACCAAATGTAGTCATCATGATCTTAGAATAGTCCTGACCCTAAATGACGAAAGGATTTTTGATATCTCAAACGGTTTGGCAATGGCGAGGCGTATAATACACACGTTACGCCCAAAAACAGGAAGTGGGCTTAATTCCGTTCTACATCATCTGATCGGGCTGATATTTTACAAATATATTCACTTTTGGAGTGCAATCACATCCAGATCCACATTCATCTGGGCGTGGCTACACAGCGCCCCCTATGGCTTTTTTCTAATATTGTGGACATATACTTTCACGTAAATGCACCACGTCTGGTAGGCATAAGGGTCTCCTCAAGACACACACATTTCTCATTTGCATCCCTTAACTTTTCCCAACAGGAAGTGAGCTATTTTGGATTTTGTGTGTTTTTAAGTGTTTTTTCACGTACCAAACTTTGAAATACTCTTCCTAGGGGGTTCATCACATTCACACAAAATGTGGTCAGCATGATATTATAGCCCTGACACACAACTATGAACTGATTTTTAATATCTTGGAATGGTATGGCTATGGTCAGCCTTAAAATTAACTTGTAATGCTGCCCAAATAGGAAAATTATATATTAAATAATTTCAAAAAGGTATTAAATTCTACATTGCCTGATTTTGAGGCTACATCTTTTCACATATGTTCATTGTTGGAGTGTCATCACATCCATTAAGCAATAATAGTTTACTATTTTCGCTGGAGACTCATTATCTCCAGTCTTAAAACTTAAAACTCAAGTCGCAACTGACTCTCCCATTTCTAATACGCGACTGCCATCTAGTGGCAAAGGTTAGTATTCTTTCTAAGTTTCGGTATTGTTTCTCTTTTTCTTGGATAAAGTGATTTCTCAACGACAAGTTTTGTTTCTTTTTGCGAGCCAGTAACCATAACGATGTATGAGTAACAGCGGCAGCCTACGTGACAAAATGTACTGAAAACACCCAGCCCACAGCAACGTTTTTTCTCATCTATCTTAATTAACTCAATTGAATAACTAAAATAAAAAACAGGCTTTTACTGGCAGGAAAGTATCATATATTTAAAAGATTAACACATATAATGCATATATTGCTTTGACATTCAATGTTATTTGGATTTAAAAAAAACCGTATTGTAGCATTTTAAGGACTCAATACAAAACAGCTGTTCGGAAAGTTGGCTTGAAAACCAAGAAGCCTTATTAAGGAATTCGAGCCGTTTCTATTTGACTTCATTCGATTGAAGTGAATGCCGTAACCCAATTAAATGTAATTCGCGTCGGAATACACATAATAGCCTACACTGTCAACGTGAAATAAAAATATATAGAGGTTTAAATCGATCCTGTATTGGGACATTTGTTATGATGGCTGGTGCAACGGGCATTTTCGGTACCGTTGACCATAATCGAATGCTAGCATTTATATCATTACACTGACCAAGTCCTGTTAAAAAGCACATTTTTGGTTCCTTTGTGGAAACAGTGAAGTTGTCTACACAATCTGTTCTACTCACAGACTAACTGCGTCGCTGTAACTTCCCCCCATTTCTGATACGGCGATTCAATTTATTGGCTGAAAGTGGTACTTTCATTTTTTTCTTCCTTCAAGTGATTTTTCAACGATAGGTTTTTGTTTTTTTCTAGCGAGCCAGTAGGCATAACGATGTATGATTTACAGCTGCAGCCTACGTGACAAAATGTATTGACAACACCCAGCCCGACGTTTCTTTGCATCTATTTTCATTACCTGAATTGAATAACTAAAATAAATATTAAAGACATTTAAAGACTTAAAGACAGGCTTTAACTGGCAGGAGAGTATCATATTTTTAAAACATTAACACATGAAGTCAAAAAGAAACTTTAGCGTCTGAGGTGGCTCTGCTCGAACGCTGTGTTAACATGAGACCGTTTTGTTCAACAAAGGTATCACATGCAGGTCGTTGCGAGATGACACGCACGGGCTAACAGCAGCCAGCCAGTCCACTGTCTGTGTGAGTCAAAAAACAGGTCAGCTACGTTGGTTTACATGAATAGAAAACTTTCAGTTAAATCGCCAGCTATGTTAGTTTATTAGGCTTGTCATTAAACACGAATTAAGAGAACATACAATTTCGCTAGGAATGGTAAATTAATATGAAAATACTGTATTGAGGGCAGAGAGTTGGCATCTCTTTTAGATTTGGCTGAACAAATGCGTTTCAGGCAGCATAATTACCAGTGAAATGGAAAAGAATGATGCTGGTTAACTAGACGTTTCGTGCAATATTATCCGACACTTCGTAGAGAAATTATTAAACCAAGATAAAAGGAGACATTTGGCCAATAGATGGCACCCGGGTATAAGCGGGCAGTATAGCGTAATGGTTAGGGCGGTGGATTAAGGCACGCAAACTCAGCCGTTCGATCCCCGCTGCAGCCACAATGAATTTGAATAGTTTCTTGAAGCCAATTGTTTTCATTTTGAGTGCATGTTTATGGCCTAATGACTTTTCAAGCATAAATTGTGCCTCCCCGTGTAAAAACTATGGAAATTAATTAATCTCTGCTCTCCATACAGGACTGTAGCATGTTATCACAATGTGCAAGCAAGACGTTATTTTTATTTCATTCTACATTGTCTGATGTGGCTGAAACTTCACACGTTCATTTTTGGAGTGTAATCTCATCCATTTTCCAATAAAGGCTAAATGGCAAAGCGCCACCCGCTGGCAACAGGAAGTGAGCCTTATATTGCATTCTTAAGCATTATTTTTCAATGGGTTCATGACATTCACGGTAAATGTGGTCAGCATGATGTTAGGATGGTCCTGACAAAACAGATTTTTGATTTACTGGGATGATATAGCTATGGTCAGGCACATAAAAAACACATCATGCCAGACAAACAGGAAGTGGTCATACTTAAATTCTCCAATGTCTGATGTGACTGCAACTTTACACAGATGCTCAGTGTTGGAGTGTAAACAAATCCATATTCCAAAAACGACTCAATGTTATAGCAGCATCATCTGGAAACAGGAATTGACCTTAATTTCGCTGAACATCTTCCGATGTGGCTGAAAATGTACAAATATGTTTATTTCTGGAGTGTAATCAAATTCAAAAAACATACACGGATCAATAATATAGCGCCACCATCTGGCAACAGGAAGTGAGGCTTATATCATTGATGCATTCCAATAGCAGCGCCAACATCTTCATTGATCAAATGGAAATTCCTGTGCACACTATACGTTGTCCAGGAAGGTGATTATTTCCAAAGTGTGTACATGTTGTGAAACATGTCATTGGCAGAACTATGCCACCAAGGCGGTTGCCCCCATGGGGCTTGGGCCCGTTCATTGCTGCTTGCAGCTATATTTATTATTATTATCATTATTATTAGGGCCCAAGCACCGTAGGGTGCGAAGGACCCTATTGTTATTGGAAGGATTATTATTAGGGCCCAAGCACCGTAGGGTGCGAAGGACCCTATTGTTATTGGAAGGATTATTATTATTATTATTAGGGCCCAAGCACCGTAGGGTGCGAAGGACCCTATTGTTATTGGAAGGATTATTATTATTATTATTATTATTATTATTATTAGGGCCCAAGCACCGTAGGGTGCGAAGGACCCTATTGTTATTGGAAGGATTATTATTATTAGGGCCCAAGCACCGTAGGGTGCGAAGGACCCTATTGTTATTGGAAGGATTATTATTATTATTATTATTATTATTAGGGCCCAAGCACCGTAGGGTGCGAAGGACCCTATTGTTATTGGAAGGATTATTAGGGCCCAAGCACCGTAGGGTGCGAAGGACCCTATTGTTATTGTAAAGATTATTATTATTATTATTATTATTATTATTATTATTATTATTATTATTATTCTTTTTTCTATATGCAAATGGGCCTTTTTGAGGTGCTTGCCATGCATAAAAAGTCTGGGAATTTTGCACACACATCAGAAATGAGGACCTTCAGGATTGATTAGATGCTCAAAGCTGGGCGTGGCCGAGAGACTCCACAGCGCCCCCTATCGCATTGTCATCTATTGTGGGCAGGCACTTTGAGCTACCTTCACAAAATTTAGTACGCATATAGCACTCCTCGGAACAAAAACATTTATAATTTGCATCTAATCAAATATATAAACAGGAAGTCAGCAATTTTGGATTTTGTGCGTTTTACATGTACTGCACTTTTAAGTACTCCTCCTAGGGGGTTCATCACATTCACACCACCTGTGGTCAGAATGGTCTCAGGCTATTCATGATGCTAAATTGCCAGGATATTTTTGATAGCTCAAACGGGACGGTCCTGGGGAGGCGTAGAATTTTTATGTCACGCCGCGCCAACAGGAAGTGGCCGTAATTTCATGGTCTACATTGTCTGATCTGGCTGATATTTTAGAAATACGTTTATTGTTGGAGTATAATCACATCCATATCCCAAGAACGGGTCAATGTTATAGCGCCACCATCTGGCAACAGGAAGTGAGGTCTTTATCATATTTGTATGCCTTCCTGCTAGAGCATTCATCACATTCACACGAAATGTGGTCCGCATGGTCTTAGGATAGTCATGACCATAATCTGTGAAGGGATTTTTGATATCTCAAACGGTATGGAAATGGCGAGTCGTACAGTACACATATTGCGTGCAAAAAAATGACTTTTTTTTCAACATCGTCCGATCTGGCTGATATTTTACAAATATGTTCACTGTTGGAGTACAATATGAAATATATACATATCAATCGGGGCGTGGCTACACAGCGCCCCCTATAATTATTATTCTCTTTTTTTTCAATGTATTTTGCATTTTTGAGGTGCTTGCCATGGATGAAAACTCACGGAATTTTGCACACACATGAGAAGTGTTGGCTGTCAGGAAGTGTCAGATGCTCAGACCTGGGCGTGGCCGAGGGACTCCACAGCGCCCCCTAATGCTTTGTCTTCTATTGTGGACAGGCACTTTGAGCTACCTTCACCTAATTTGGTATGCATGTGGGCCTCCTCTGGACAAACACATTTCTCATTCGCATCGACTCAAATATGTGAACAGGAAGTCAGCCATTTTGAATTTTGTGCATTTTACACATACTACACTTTTAAGTACTCCTCCTAGGGGGTTCATTGCATTCACAGGAAATGTGGTCAAAGTGGTCTCAGGATAGTCATGATACTAATTCCAAAGGATATTTTTGATATCTCAAACGGTATGGTCATGGCGAGGCGTAAAATTTTCATGTCACGCCGCGCCAACAGGAAGTAGCCATAAATTCATGGTCTACATTGTCTGATCTGGCTGATATTTTACAAATATGTTCACTGTTAGAGTGTAATCACATCCATATACCAAGAAGAAATCAATGTTATAGCGCCACCATCTGGCAACGGAAGTGAGGTTTTTATCATGTTTGTATGCGTTCCTGCTAGGGTATTCATCACATTCACACCAAATGTAGTCATCATGATCTTAGAATAGTCCTGACCCTAAATGACGAAAGGATTTTTGATATCTCAAACGGTTTGGCAATGGCGAGGCGTATAATACACATGTTACGCCCAAAAACAGGAAGTGGGCTTAATTCCGTTCTACATCATCTGATCGGGCTGATATTTTACAAATATATTCACTTTTGGAGTGCAATCACATCCATATCCACATTCATCTGGGCGTGGCTACACAGCGCCCCCTATGGCTTTTTTCTAATATTGTGGACATATACTTTCACGTAAATGCACCACGTCTGGTTGGCATAAGGGTCTCCTCAAGACACACACATTTCTCATTTGCATCCCTTAACTTTTCCCAACAGGAAGTGAGCTATTTTGGATTTTGTGTGTTTTTAAGTGTTTTTTCACGTACCAAACTTTGAAATACTCTTCCTAGGGGGTTCATCACATTCACACAAAATGTGGTCAGCATGATATTATAGCCCTGACACACAACTATGAACTGATTTTTAATATCTTGGAATGGTATGGCTATGGTCAGCCTTAAAATTAACTTGTAATGCTGCCCAAACAGTTCATGTTTTAATACAATTATGTATTAAATAATTTCAAAAAGGTATTAAATTCTACATTGCCTGATTTTGAGGCTACAACTTTTCATATATGTTCATTGTTGGAGTGTCATCACATCCATTAAGCAATAATAGTTCACTATTTTCGCTGGAGACTCATTATATCCAGTCTTAAAACTTCAAGGCAAGTCGCAAATGACTCTCCCATTTCTAATACGCGACTGCCATCTACTTGCAAAACTTGGTATTGTTTCTCAAGTGATTTCTCAAATACAAGTTTTGTTTCTTTTTGCGAGCCAGTAACCATAACGATGTATGAGTAACAGCGGCAGCCTACGTGACAAAATGTACTGACAACACCCAGCCCACAGCAACGTTTTTTCTCATCCACCTTAATTATATGGATTGAATAACTAAAATAAAAGACAGGCTTTTACTGGCAGGAAAGTATCATATATTTAAAAGATTAACACATATAATGCATATCTTGCAATGACGTTCAATGTTATTTGGTTTATAAAAAACCGTGTTGTAGCATTTTAAGGACTCAATACAAAACAGCTGTTCGGAAAGTTAGCTTGAAAACCAAGAAGCCTTATTAAGGATTTCGAGCCGTTTCTATTTCACTTCATTCGATTGAAGTGAATGCCGTAACCCAATTAAATGTAATTCGCGTCGGAATACACATAATAGCCTACACTGTCAACGTGAAATAAAAATATATAGAGGTTTAAATCGATCCTATATTGGGACATTTGTTATGATGGCTGGTGCAACGAGCATTTTCGGTACCGTTGACCATAATCGAATGCTAGCATTTATATCATTACACTGACCAAGTCCTGTTAAAAAGCACATTTTTGGTTCCTTTGTGGAAACAGTGAAGTTGTCTACACAATCTATTCTACTCACAGACTAAATGCGTCGCTGTAACTTCCCCCCATTTCTGATACGGGGATTCCATTTATTGGCAGAAAGTGGAACTTTTATATTTTTCTTCCTTCAACTGATTTTTCAACGATAGGTTTTTTTTTTTTTTCTAGCGAGCCAGTAGGCATAACGATGTATGATTTACAGCTGCAGCCTACGTGACAAAATGTATAGACAACACCCAGCCCGACGTTTCTTTGCATCTATTTTCATTATATGAATAGAATATCTGAAATAAATATTAAAGACATTTAATGACTGTCTTTAACTGGCAGGAGAGTATCATATATTTAAAAGAGTAAGACATGAAGTCAAAAAGAAACGTGAGCGTTTGAGGTGGCTCTGGTCGAACTCTGTGTTAACATGAGACCGTTATGTTCAACAAAGGTATGGCATGCAGGTCGTTGCGAGATGACGCGCATTGGCTAACAGCAGCCAGCCTGTCCACTGTCTGTGTGAGTCAAAAAACAGGTCAGCTACGTTTGTTTACATGAATAGAAAACTTTCAGTTAAATCGCCAGATATGTTAGTTTATTTTGCTTGTCATTAAACACGAATTAAGAGAACATACAATTTCGCTAGGAATTTTTGACTTAATATGAAAATACCGGATTGAGGGCAGAGACTTGGCATCTCCTTTAGATTTGGCTGAACAAATGCATTTCAGGCAGCATAATTACCGGTGAAATGGAAAAGAATGATGCTGGCTAACTCGACGTTTAATGCAATATTATCCGACACTTCGGAGAGAAATTATTTAACCAGGATAAAAGGAAACAAACAACTTTTGGCCAATAGATGGCGTACGTGTATAAGAGGGCAGTATAACTTAATGGTTCAGACAGTGGATTAAGACATGCAAGGTCCGCGGTTCCATCCCCGGTGCGGCCACAATAAAGTTGAATAGTTTCTTTACGCCAATGGTTTTATTTTGAGTGCATATTTATAACCGAATGACTTCTCAAGCGTAAATTGTGCCTCCCGCTGTAAAATCTATTGAAATTAATTCATCTCTGCTCTCCATACAGGACTGGAGCATATTATTACACTGTGCAAGCAAGAAGTAATTTTTGTTTCATTCTACATTGTCTGATGTGGCTGAAACTTCACACATGTTCATTTTTGGAGTGTAATCTCATCCATATACCAAGAAAGGCTCAATGGCATAGCGCCACCATCTGGGAACAGGAAGTGGCTTTAATTTTACTTGACATCTTCCAATTTGGCTGAAAATGTACAAATATGTTAATTATTGGAGTGTTATCAAATCCATGAACCATACACTGCTCAATATTATAGCGCCACCATCTGGCAATAGGAAGTGAGGCTTATATCATTGATGCATTCCAATAGCAGCAGCAACATCTTCATTGATCAAAGGGGAATTCCTGTGCACACTATACGTTGTCCAGGAAGGTGATTATTTCCAAAGTGTGTACATATTGTGAAACATGTCATTGGCGCAACTATGCCACCAAGGCGGTTGCGCCCATGGTGCTTGGGCCCGTTCATTGCTGCTTGCAGCTATATTTATTATTATTATTCTTTTTTCTATATGCAAATGGGCCTTTTTGAGGTGCTTGCCATGCATAAAAAGTCTGCGAATTTTGCACACACATCAGAAATGAGGACCTTCAGGACCTATTAGATGCTCAGACCTGGGCGTCGCCGAGGGTCTCCACAGCGCCCCCTATCGCATTGTCATCTATTGTGGGCAGGCACTTTGAGCTACCTTCAACAAATTTTATATGCATATAGCACTCCTCGGACCAAACACATTTCTCATTCGCATCTAATCAAATATACAAACAGGAAGTCAGCTATTTTGGATTTTGTGCGTTTTACACGTACTGCACTTTTAAGTACTCCTCCTAGGGGGTTCATCACATTCACACCACCTGTGGTCAGAATGGTCTCAGGATATTCATGATGCTAAATTGACAGGATATTTTTGATAGCTCAAACGGGACGGTCCTAGGGAGGCGTAGAATTTTTATGTCACGCCGCGCCAACAGGAAGTGGCCGTAATTTCATGGTCTGCATTGTCTGATCTGGCTGATATTTTAGAAATAAGTTTATTGTTGGAGTATAATCACATCCCTATCCCAAGAACGGGTCAATGTTATAGCGCCACCATCTGGCAACAGGAAGTGAGGTCTTTATCATATTTCTATGCCTTCCTGCTAGGGCATTCATCACATTCACACGAAATGTGGTCAGCATGATCTTAGGATACTCATGACCATAAGCTGTGAAGGGATTTTTGATATCTCAAACGGTATGGAAATGGCGAGTCGTACAGTACACATATTGCGTGCAAAAAAATGACTTTTTTTTCGACATCGTCCGATCTGGCTGATATTTTCCAAATATGTTCACTGTTGGAGTACAATATGAAATATATACATATCAATCGGGGCGTGGCTAGACAGCGCCCCCTATAATTATTATTCTCTTTTTTTTCAATGTATTTTGCATTTTTGAGGTGCTTGCCATGGATGGAAACTCATGGAATTTTGCACACACATGAGAAGTGTTGGCTGTCAGGATGTGTCAGATGCGCAGACCTGGGCGTGGCCGAGGGACTCCACAGCGCCCCCTAATGCTTTGTCTTCTATTGTGGACAGGCACTTTGAGCTACCTTCACCTAATTTGGTAGGCATGTGGGACTCCTCTGGACAACCACATTTCTCATTCGTATCGAATCAAATATGTGAACAGGAAGTCAGCCATTTTGAATTTTGTGCATTTTACACGTACTACACTTTTAAGTACTCCTCCTAGGGGCTTCATTGCATTCACACGAAATGGGGTCTAACTGGTCTCAGGATAGTCATGATGCTAATTCCAAAGGATATTTTTGATATCTCAAACGGTATGGTCATGGCGAGGCATACAATTTTCATGTCACGCCGCGCCAACAGGAAGTAGCCATAAATTCATGGTCTACATTGTCTGATCTTGCTGATATTTTACAAATATGTTCACTGTTAGAGTGTAATTACATCCAAATACCAAGAAGAAATCAATGTTATAGCGCCACCATCTGGCAACGGAAGTGAGGTTTTTATCATGTTTGTATGCGTTCCTGCTAGGGTATTCATCACATTCACACCAAATGTAGTCATCATGATCTTAGAATAGTCCTGACCCTAAATGACGAAAGGATTTTTGATATCTCAAACGGTTTGGCAATGGCGAGGCGTATAATACACACGTTACGCCCAAAAACAGGAAGTGGGCTTAATTCCGTTCTACATCATCTGATCGGGCTGATATTTTACAAATATATTCACTTTTGGAGTGCAATCACATCCATATCCACATTCATCTGGGCGTGGCTACACAGCGCCCCCTATGGCTTTTTTCTAATATTGTGGACATATACTTTCACGTAAATGCACCACGTCTGGTAGGCATAAGGGTCTCCTCAAGACACACACATTTCTCATTTGCATCCCTTAACTTTTCCCAACAGGAAGTGAGCTATTTTGGATTTTGTGTGTTTTTAAGTGTTTTTTCACATACCAAACTTTGAAATACTCTTCCTAGGGGGTTCATCACATTCACACAAAATGTGGTCAGCATGATATTATAGCCCTGACACACAACTATGAACTGATTTTTAATATCTTGGAATGGTATGGCTCTGGTCAGCCTTAAAATTAACTTGTAATGCTGCTCAAACAGTTCATGTTTTAATACAATTATGTATTAAATAATTTCAAAAAGGTATTAAATTCTACATTGCCTGATTTTGAGGCTACAACTTTTCACATATGTTCATTGTTGGAGTGTCATCACATCCATTAAGCAATAATAGTTCACTATTTTCGCTGGAGACTCATTATATCCAGTCTTAAAACTTCAACGCAAGTCGCAAATGACTCTCCCATTTCTAATACGCGACTGCCATCTACTGGCAAAAGTTGGTATTGCATATCTTGCAATGACGTTCAATGTTATTTGGTTTAAAAAAAAACGTGTTGTAGCATTTTAAGGACTCAATACAAAACGGCTGTTCGGAAAGTTAGCTTGAAAACCAAGAAGCCTTATTAAGGAATTCGAGCCGTTTCTATTTGACTTCATTCGGTTGAAGTGAATGCCGTAACCCAATTAAATGTAATTCGCGTCGGAATACACATAATAGCCTACACTGTCAACGTGAAATAAAAATATATAGAGGTTTAAATCGATCCTATATTGGGACATTTGTTATGATGGCTGGTGCAACGGGCATTTTCGGTACCGTTGACCATAATCGAATGCTAGCATTTATATCATTACACTGACCAAGTCCTGTTAAAAAGCACATTTTTGGTTCCTTTGTGGAGACAGTGAAGTTGTCTACTTTTATATTTTTCTTCCTTCAAGTGATTTTTCAACGATAGGTTTTTGTTTTTTTTCTAGCGAGCCAGTAGGCATAACGATGTATGATTTACAGCTGCAGCCTACGTGACAAAATGTATTGACAACACCCAGCCCGACGTTTCTTTGCATCTATTTTCATTATATGAATAGAATATCTGACATGAATATTAAAGACATTTAATGACTGTCTTTAACTGGCAGGAGAGTAGCATGTATTTAAGAGTCAAAAGTCAAAAAGAAACGTTAACGTTTGAGATGGCTCTGGTCGAACTCTGTGTTAACATGAGACCGTTATGTTCAACAAAGGTATGGCATGCAGGTCGTTGCGAGATGACGCGCATTGGCTAACAGCAGCCAGCCTGTCCACTGTCTGTGTGAGTCAAAAAACAGGTCAGCTACGTTTGTTTACATGAATAGAAAACTTTCAGTTAAATCGCCAGATATGTTAGTTTATTTTGCTTGTCATTAAACACGAATTAAGAGAACATACAATTTCGCTAGGAATTTTTGACTTAATATGAAAATACCGGATTGAGGGCAGAGACTTGGCATCTCCTTTAGATTTGGCTGAACAAATGCGTTTCAGGCAGCATAATTACCGGTGAAATGGAAAAGAATGATGCTGGCTAACTAGACGTTTAATGCAATATTATCCGACACTTAGGAGAGAAATTATTTAACCAAGATAAAAGGAAACATACAACTTTTGGCCAATAGATGGCGTATGGCTTAATGGTTCAGACAGTGGATTAAGACAAGCAAGGTCCGCAGTTCCATCCCCGGTGCGGCCACAATAAAGTTGAATAGTTTCTTTACGCCAATGGTTTTATTTGTTAGTGCATATTTATAACCGAATGACTTCTCAAGCGTAAATTGTGCCTCCCGCTGTAAAATCTATGGAAATTAATTCATCTCTGCTCTCCATACAGGACTGGAGCATATTATTACAATGTGCAAGCAAGAAGTAATTTTTGTTTCATTTTACATTGTCTGATGTGGCAGAAACTTCACACATGTTCATTTTTGGAGTGTAATCTCATCCATATACCAAGAAAGGCTCAATGGCATAGCGCCACCATCTGGGAACAGGAAGTGGCTTTAATTTTACTTCACATCTTCCAATTTGGTTGAAAATTTACAAATATGTAAATTATTGGAGTGTAATCAAATCCATAAACCATACACGGCTCAATATTATAGCGCCACCATTTGGCAACAGGAAGTGGCTTAAATTTTACTTGACATCTTCCAATTTGGCTGAAAATGTACAAATATGTTAATTATTGGAGTGTAATCAAATCCATGAACCATACACGGCTCAATATTATAGCGCCACCATCTGGAAATAGGAAGTGAGGCTTATATCATTGATGCATTCCAATAGCAGCAGCAACATCTTCATTGATCAAAGGGGAATTCCTGTGCACACTATACGTTGTCCAGGAAGGTGATTATTTCCAAAGTGTGTACATATTGTGAAACATGTCATTGGCACAACTATGCCACCAAGGCGGTTGCGCCCATGGTGCTTGGGCCCGTTCATTGCTGCTTGCAGCTATATTTATTATTATTATTCTTTTTCTTCAGGCAAATGGGCTTTTTTGAGGGCTTTGCCATGCGTAAAAAGTCTTGACATTTTGCACACACATCAGAAGTGGTTGCTGTCAGGAGCTCTCAGATGCTCAGACCTGGGCGTGGCCGAGGGACTCCACAGCGCCCCCTATCGCATTGTCTTCTATTGTGGGCAGGCACTTTGAGCTACTTGCACTTAATTTGGTGGCCAAATAGCGCTCCTCGGTCCAAACACATTTCTCATTTGGATCTAATCAAATATCCAAACAGGAAGTCAGCCATTTTGGATTTTCTGAGTTTTACACGTACTACACTTTTAAGTACTCCTCCTAGGGGGTTCATCGCATTCACACCAACTGTGGTCAGAATGGTCTCAGGATAGTCATGATGCTAAATTGCCAGGATATTTTTGATAGCTCAAACGGGACGGTCATGGGGAGGAGTACAATTTTTATGTCACGCCGCGCCAACAGGAAGTGGCCATAATTTCATGGTCTACATTGTCTGATCTGGCTGATATTTTAGAAATACGTTTATTGTTGGAGTGTAATCACATCCATATCCCAAGAACAGGTCAATGTTATAGCGCCACCATCTGGCACTAGGAAGTGAGGTCTTTAACATATTTGTATGCATTCCTGCTAGGGCATTCAGCACATTCACACCAAATGCGGTCAGCATGATCGTAAGATAGTCCTTACGCTAAGTTGTAAAGGGATTTTTGATATCTCAAACGGTATGGAAATGGCGAGTCGTACAGTACACATATTGCGTGCAAAAAAATGACTTTTTTTTCGACATCGTCCGATCTGGCTGATATTTTACAAATATGTTCACTGTAGCAGTACAATATCAGATATATACATATCAATCGGGGCGTGGCTAGACAGCGCCCCCTATAATTATTATTCTCTTTTTTTTCAATGTATTTTGCATTTTTGAGGTGCTTGCCATGGATGGAAACTCACAGAATTTTGTTCACACATGAGAAGTGTTGGCTGTCAGGATGTATCAGATGCTCAGACCTGGGCGTGGCCAAGGGACTCCACAGCGCCCCCTAATGCTTTGTCTTCTATTGTGGACAGGCACTTTGAGCTACCTTCACCTAGATTGGTATGCATGTGCGGCTCCTCTGGACAAACACATTTCTCATTCGCATCGAATCAAATATGTGAACAGGAAGTCAGCCATTTTGAATTTTGTGCATTTTACACGTACTACACTTTTAAGTACTCCTCCTAGGGGGTTCATTGCATTCACACAAAATGTGGTCAAAGTGGTCTCAGGATAGTCATGATACTAATTCCAAAGGATATTTTTGATATCTCAAACGGTATGGTCATGGCGAGGCGTACAATTTTCATGTCACGCCGCGCCAACAGGAAGTTGCCATAAATTCATGGTCTACATTGTCTGATCTGGCTGATATTTTACAAATATGTTCACTGTTAGAGTGTAATCACATCCATATACCAAGAAGTAGTCAATGTTATAGCGCCACCATCTGGCAACGGAAGTGAGGTTTTTATCATGTTTGTATGCGTTCCTGCTAGGGTATTCATCACATTCACACCAAATGTAGTCATCATGATCTTAGAATAGTCCTGACCCTAAATGACGAAAGGATTTTTGATATCTCAAACGGTTTGGCAATTGCGAGGCGTATAATACACACGTTACGCCCAAAAACAGGAAGTGGGCTTAATTCCGTTCTACATCATCTGATCGGGCTGATATTTTACAAATATATTCACTTTTGGAGTGCAATCACATCCATATCCACATTCATCTGGGCGTGGCTACACAGCGCCCCCTATGGCTTTTTTCTAATATTGTGGACATATACTTTCACGTAAATGCACCACGTCTGGTAGGCATAAGGGTCTCATCAAGACACACACATTTCTCATTTGCATCCCTTAACTTTTCCCAACAGGAAGTGAGCTATTTTGGATTTTGTGTGTTTTTAAGTGTTTTTTTTCACGTACCAAACTTTGAAATACTCTTCCTAGGGGGTTCATCACATTCACACAAAATGTGGTCAGCATGATATTATAGCCCTGACACACAACTATGAACTGATTTTTAATATCTTGGAATGGTATGGCTATGGTCAGCCTTAAAATTAACTTGTAATGCTGCCCAAATAGGAAAATTATATATTAAATAATTTCAAAAAGGTATTAAATTCTACATTGCCTGATTTTGAGGCTACATCTTTTCACATATGTTCATTGTTGGAGTGTCATCACATCCATTAAGCAATAATAGTTTACTATTTTCGCTGGAGACTCATTATATCCAGTCTTAAAACTTCAACGCAAGTCGCAAATGACTCTCCCATTTCTAATACGCGACTGCCATCTACTGGCAAAACTTGGTATTGTTTCTCAAGATATTACTCAATGACAAGTTTTGTTTCTTTTTGCGAGCCAGTAACCATAACGATGTATGAGTAACAGCGGCAGCCTACGTTACAAAATGTACTGACAACACCCAGCCCACAGCAACGTTTTTTCTCATCCACCTTAATTATATGGATTGAATAACTAAAATAAAAGACAGGCTTTTACTGGCAGGAAAGTATCATATATTTCAAAGATTAACACATATAATGCATATCTTGCAATGACGTTCAATGTTATTTGGTTTTAAAAAAACCGTGTTGTAGCATTTTAAGGACTCAATACAAAACAGCTGTTCGGAAAGTTAGCTTGAAAACCAAGAAGCCTTATTAAGGATTTCGAGCCGTTTCTATTTGACTTCATTCGATTGAAGTGAATGCCGTAACCCAATTAAATGTAATTCGCGTCGGAATACACATAATAGCCTACACTGTCAACGTGAAATAAAAATATATAGAGGTTTAAATCGATCCTATATTGGGAGATTTGTTATGATGGCTGGTGCAACGGGCATTTTCGGTACCGTTGACCATAATCGAATGCTAGCATTTATATCATTACACTGACCTGTTAAAAAGCACATTTTTGGTTCCTTTGTGGAAACAGTGAAGTTGTCTACACAATCTATTCTACTCACAGACTAACTGCGTCGCTGTAACTTCCCCCCATTTCTGATACGGGGATTCCATTTATTGGCAGAAAGTGGAACTTTTATATTTTTCTTCCTTCAACTGATTTTTCAACGATAGGTTTTTGTTTTTTTTCTAGCGAGCCAGTAGGCATAACGATGTATGATTTACAGCTGCAGCCTATGTGACAAAATGTATTGACAACACCCAGCCCGACGTTTCTTTGCATCTATTTTCATTATATGAATTGAATAAGTAAAATAAATATTATAGACATTTAAAGACTTAAAGACAGGCTTTAACTGGCAGGAGAGTATTATATTTTTAAAAGATTAACACATGAAGTCAAAAAGAAACTTTAGCGTCTGAGGTGGTTCTGCTCGAACGCTGTGTTAACATGAGACCGTTTTGTTCAACAAAGGTATCGCATGCAGGTCGTTGCGAGATGACACGCACGGGCTAACAGCAGCCAGCCAGTCCACTGTCTGTGTGAGTCAAAAAACAGGTCAGCTAAGTTGGTTTACATGAATAGAAAACTTTCAGTTAAATCGCCAGCTATGTTAGTGTATTAGGCTTGTCATTAAACACGAATTAAGAGAACATACAATTTCGCTAGGAAAGGTAAATTAATATGAAAATACTGTATTGAGGGCAGAGAGTTGGCATCTCTTTTAGATTTGGCTGAACAAATGCGTTTCAGGCAGCATAATTACCGGTGAAATGGAAAAGAATGATGCTGGCTAACTAGACGTTTCATGCAATATTATCCAACACTTCGTAGAGAAATTATTTAACGAAGATAAAAGGAAACATTTGGCCAATAGATGGCATTCGTGTATAAGCGGGCAGTATAGCGTAATGGTTAGGGCGGTGGATTAAGGCACGCAAATTCAGCCGTTCGATCCCCGCTGCAGCCACAATGAATTGGAATAGTTTCTTGAAGCCAATTGTTTTCATTTTGAGTGCATATTTATAGCCTAATGACATTTCAAGCATAAATTGTGCCTCCCCGTGTAAAAACTATGGAAATTAATTAATCTCTGCTCTCCATACAGGACTGTAGCATGTTATCACAATGTGCAAGCAAGAAGTTATTTTTATTTCATTCTACATTGTCTGATGTGGCTGAAACTTCACACGTTCATTTTTGGAGTGTAATCTCATCCATTTTCCAATAAAGGCTAAATGGCAAAGCGCCACCCGCTGGCAACAGGAAGTGAGCCTTATATTGCATTCTTAAGCATTATTTTTCAATGGGTTCATGACATTCACGGTAAATGTGGTCAGCTTGATGCTAGGATGGTCCTGACAAAACAGATTTTTGATTTACTGGGATGATATAGCAATGGTCAGGCACATAAAAAACCCATCATGCCAGACAAACAGGAAGTGGTCATACTTTAATTCTCCAATGTCTGATGGGACTGCAACTTTACAAAGATGCTCAGTGTTGGAGTCTAATGAAATCCATATTCCAAAAACGACTCAATGTTATAGCAGCATCATCTGGAAACAGAAATTGACCTTAATTTCGCTCAACATCTTCCGATGTGGCTGAAAATGTACAAATATGTTTATTTCAGGAATGTAATCAAATTCAAAAACCATACACGGCTCAATAATATAGCGCCACCATCTGGCAACAGGAAGTGAGGCTTATATCATTGATGCATTCCAATAGCAGCGCCAACATCTTCATTGATCAAAGGGGAATTCCTGTGCAAACTATACGTTGTCCAGGAAGGTGATTATTTCCAAAGTGTGTACATATTGTGAAACATGTCATTGGCACAACTAGGCCACCAAGGCGGTTGCGCCCATGGTGCTTGGGCCCGTTCATTGCTGCTTGCAGCTATATTTAGGGCCCAAGCACCGTAGGGTGCGAAGGACCCTATTGTTATTGGAAGGATTATTATTATTATTATTATTATTATTATTCTTTTTTTTTCAATGTTTTGTGCATTTTTGAGGTGCTTGCCATGGATGAAAACTCACAGAATTTTGCACACACATCAGAAGTGGTGGCTGTCAGGTTGTCTTAGATGCTCAGACCTGGGCGTGGCTGAGGGACTCCACAGCGCCCCCTATCGCATTGTCATCTATTGTGGGCAGGCACTTTGAGCTACCTTCACAAAATTTAGTACGCTTATAGCACTCCTCGGTCCAAACACATTTCTCATTCGCATCTAATCAAATATACAAACAGGAAGTCAGCCATTTTGGATTTTGTGCGTTTTACACGTACTGCACTTTTAAGTACTCCTCCTAGGGGGTTCATCACATTCACACCACCTGTGGTCAGAATGGTCTCAGGATATTCATGATGCTAAATTGCCAGGATATTTTTGATAGCTCAAACGGGACGGTCCTGGGGAGGCGTATAATTTTTATGTCACGCCACGCCAACAGGAAGTGGCCGTAATTTCATGGTCTACATCGTCTGATCTGGCTGATATTTTAGAAATACGTTTATTGTTGGAGTATAATCACATCCATATCCCAAGAACGGGTCAATGTTATAGCGCCACCATCTGGCAACAGGAAGTGAGGTCTTTATCATATTTGTATGCCTTCCTGCTAGGGCATTCATCACATTCACACGAAATGTGGTCAGCATGATCTTAGGATAGTCATGACCATAAGCTGTGAAGGGATTTTTGATATCTCAAACGGTATGGAAATGGCGAGTCGTAGAGTACACATATTGCGTGCAAAAAAATGACTTTTTTTTTGACATCGTCCGATCTGGCTGATATTTTACAAATATGTTCACTGTTGGAGTACAATATGGAATATATACATATCAATCGGGGCGTGGCTAGACAGCGCCCCCTATAATTATTATTCTCTTTTTTTTCAATGTATTTTGCATTTTTGAGGTGCTTGCCATGGATGAAAACGCACAGAATTTTGCACACACATGAGAAGTGTTGGCTGTCAGAATGTATCAGATGCTCAAACCTGGGCGTGGCCGAGGGACTCCACAGCGCCCCCTAATGCTTTTTCTTCTATTGTGGACAGGCACTTAGAGCAACCTTCACCTAATTTGGTATGCATGTGGGGCTCCTCTGGACAAACACATTTCTCTTTCGCATCCAGTCAAATATGTGAACAGGAAGTCAGCCATTTTGAATTTTGTGCATTTTACACGTATTACACTTTTAAGTACTCCTCCGAGGGGGTTCATTGCATTCACACGAAATGTGGTGAAAGCGGTCTCAGGATAGGCATGATACTAATTCCAAAGGATATTTTTGATATCTCAAACGGTATGGTCATGGCAAGGCGTACAATTTTCATGTCACGCCGCGCCAACAGGAAGTAGCCATAAATTCATGGTCTACATTGTCTGATCTGGCTGATATTTTATAAATATGTTCACTGTTAGAGTGTAATCACATCCAAATACCAAGAAGAAGTCAATGTTATAGCGCCACCATCTGGCAACAGGAAGTGAGGTTTTTATCATGTTTGTATTTGTTCCTGCTAGGGTATTCATCACATTCACACCAAATGTAGTCAGCATGATCTTAGAATAGTCCTGACCCTAAATGACGAAAGGATTTTTGATATCTCAAACGGTTTGGCAATGGCGAGGCGTATAATACACAAGTTACACCCAAAAACAGGAAGTGGGTTTAATTCCGTTCTACATCATCTGATCGGGCTGATATTTTGCAAATATATTCACTTTTGGAGTGCAATCACATCCATATCCACATTCATCTGGGCGTGGCTACACAGCGCCCCCTATGGCTTTTTTCTAATATTGTGGACACATACTTTCACGTAAATGCACCACGTCTGGTAGGCATAAGGGTCTCCTCAAGACACACACATTTCTCATTTGCATCCCTTAACTTTTCCCAACAGGAAGTGAGCTATTTTGGATTTTGTGTGTTTTTAAGTGTTTTTTTTCACGTACCAAACTTTGAAATACTCTTCCTAGGGGGTTCATCACATTCACACAAAATGTGGTCAGCATGATATTATAGCCCTGACACACAACTATGAACTGATTTTTAATATCTTGGAATGGTATGGCTATGGTCAGCCTTAAAATTAACTTGTAATGCTGCCCAAATAGGAAAATTATATATTAAATAATTTCAAAAAGGTATTAAATTCTACATTGCCTGATTTTGAGGCAACAACTTTTCACATATGTTCATTGTTGGAGTGTCATCACATCCATTAAGCAATAATAGTTCACTATTTTCGCTGGAGACTCATTATATCCAGTCTTAAAACTTCAACGCAAGTCGCAAATGACTCTCCCATTTCTAATACGCGACTGCCATCTACTGGCAAAAGTTGGTATTGTATATATCTTGCAATGACGTTCAGTGTTATTTGGTTTAAAAAAACCGTGTTGTCGCATTTTAAGGACTCAATACAAAACAGTTGATCGGAAAGTTAGCTTGAAAACCAAGAAGCCTTATTAAGGAATTCGAGCCGTTTCTATTTGACTTCATTCGATTGAAGTGAATGCCGTAACCCAATTAAATGTAATTCGCGTCGGAATACACATAATTGCCTACACTGTCAACGTGAAATAAAAATATATAGAGGTTTAAATCGATCCTATATTTGGACATTTGTTATGATGGCTGGTGCAACGGGCATTTTCGGTACCGTTGACCATAATCGAATGCTAGCATTTATATCATTACACTGACCAAGTCCTGTTAAAAAGCACATTTTTGGTTCCTTTGTGGAAACAGTGAAGTTGTCTACACAATCTATTCTACTCACAGACTAACTGCGTCGCTGTAACTTCCCCCCATTTTTGATACGGGGATAGGTTTTTGTTTTTTTTCTAGCAGCAGTAGGCATAACGATGTATGATTTACAGCTGCAGCCTACGTGACAAAATGTATTGACAACACCCAGCCCGACGTTTCTTTGCATCTATTTTCATTATATGAATAGAATATCTGAAATAAATATTAAAGACATTTAATGACTGTCTTTAACTGGCAGGAGAGTAGCATATATTTAAAAGAGTCAAAAGTCAAAAAGAAACGTTAACGTTTGAGATGGCTCTGGTCGAACTCCGTTATGTTCAACAAAGGTATGGCATGCAGGTCGTTGCGAGATGACGCGCATTGGCTAACAGCAGCCAGCCTGTCCACTGTCTGTGTGAGTCAAAAAACAGGTCAGCTACGTTTGTTTACATGAATAGAAAACTTTCAGTTAAATCGCCAGATATGTTAGTTTATTTTGCTTGTCATTAAACACGAATTAAGAGAACATACAATTTCGCAAGGAATTTTTGACTTAATATGAAAATACCGGATTGAGGGCAGAGACTTGGCATCTCCTTTAGATTTGGCTGAACAAATGCGTTTCAGGCAGCATAATTACCGGTGAAATGGAAAAGAATGATGCTGGCTAACTCGACGTTTAATGCAATATTATCCGACACTTCGGAGAGAAATTATTTAACCAGGATAAAAGGAAACATACAACTTTTGGCCAATAGATGGCGTACGTGTATAAGAGGGCAGTATAGCTTAATGGTTCAGACAGTGGATTAAGACATGCAAGGTCCGCGGTTCCATCCCCGGTGCGGCTACAATAAAGTTGAATAGTTTCTTTACGCCAATGGTTTTATTTTGAGTGCATATTTATAACCGAATGACTTCTCAAGCGTAAATTGTGCCTCCCGCTGTAAAATCTATGGAAATTAATTCATCTCTGCTCTCCATACAGGACTGGAGCATATTATTACAATGTGCAAGCAAGAAGTAATTTTTGTTTCATTCTACATTGTCTGATGTGGCAGAAATTTCACACATGTTCATTTTTGGAGTGTAATCTCATCCATATACCAAGAAAGGCTCAATGGCATAGCGCCACCATCTGGCAACAGGAAGTGGCTTTAATTTTACTTGACATCTTCCAATTTGGCTGAAAATGTACAAATATGTTAATTATCGGAGTGTAATCAAATCCATGAACCATACACGGCTCAATATTATAGCGCCACCATCTGGCAATAGGAAGTGAGGCTTATATCATTGATGCATTCCAATAGCAGCAGCAACATCTTCATTGATCAAAGGGGAATTCCTGTGCACACTATACGTTGTCCAGGAAGGTGATTATTTCCAAAGTGTGTACATATTGTGAAACATGTCATTGGCACAACTATGCCACCAAGGCGGTTGCGCCCATGGTGCTTGGGCCCGTTCATTGCTGCTTGCAGCTATATTTAGGGCCCAAGCACCGTAGGGTGCGAAGGACCCTATTGTTATTGGAAGGATTATTATTATTATTATTAGGGCCCAAGCACCGAAGGGTGCGAAGGACCCTATTGTTATTGGAAGGATTATTATTATTATTATTATTATTATTATTATTAGGGCCCAAGCACCGTAGGGTGCGAAGGACCCTATTGTTATTGGAAGGATTATTATTATTATTATTATTATTATTATTATTATTATTATTCTTTTTCTTCAGGCAAATGGGCTTTTTTGAGGGCCTTGCCATGCGTAAAAAGTCTTGACATTTTGCACACACATCAGAAGTGGTTGCTGTCAGGAGCTCTCAGATGCTCAGACCTGGGCGTGGCCGAGGGACTCCACAGCGCCCCCTATCGCATTGTCTTCTATTGTGGGCAGGCACTTTGAGCTACCTGCACCTAATTTGGTGGCCAAATAGCGCTCCTCGGTCCAAACACATTTCTCATTCGGATCTAATCAAATATCCAAACAGGAAGTCAGCCATTTTGGATTTTCTGAGTTTTACACGTACTACACTTTTAAGTACTCCTCCTAGGGGGTTCATCACATTCACACCAACTGTGGTCAGAATGGTCTCAGGATAGTCATGATGCTAAATTGCCAGGATATTTTTGATAGCTCAAACGGGACAGTCACGGGGAGGAGTACAATTTTTATGTCACGCCACGCCAACAGGAAGTGGCCATAATTTCATGGTCTACATTGTCTGATCTGGCTGATATTTTAGAAATTTGTTTATTGTTGGAGTGTAATCACATCCATATCCCAAGAACAGGTCAGTGTTATAGCGCCACCATCTGGCAATAGGAAGTGAGGTCTTTAACATATTTGTATGCATTCCTGCTAGGGCATTCAGCACATTCACACCAAATGCGGTCAGCATGATCTTAGGATAGTCCTTACGCTAAGTTGTGAAGGGATTTTTGATTTCTCAAACGGTATGGAAATGGCGAGTCGTACAGTACACATATTGCGTGCAAAAAAATGACTTTTTTTTCGACATCGTCCGATCTGGCTGATATTTTACAAATATGTTCACTGTAGCAGTACAATATCAGATATATACATATCAATCAGGGCGTGGCTAGACAGCGCCCCCTATAATTATTATTCTCTTTTTTTTCAATGTATTTTGCATTTTTGAGGTTCTTGCCATGGATGGAAACTCACAGAATTTTGCACACACATGAGAAGTGTTGGCTGTCAGGATGTATCAGATGCTCAGACCTGGGCGTGGCCAAGGGACTCCACAGCGCCCCCTAATGCTTTGTCTTCTATTGTGGACAGGCACTTTGAGCTACCTTCACCTAATTTGGTATGCATGTGGGGCTCCTCTGGACAAACACATTTCTCATTCGCATCGAATCAAATATGTAAACAGGAAGTCAGCCATTTTGAATTTTGTGCATTTTACACGTACTACACTTTTAAGTACTCCTCCTAGGGGGTTCATTGCATTCACACGAAATGTGGTCAAATTGGTCTCAGGATAGTCATGATACTAATTCCAAAGGATATTTTTGATATCTCAAACGGTATGGTCATGGCGAGGCGTACAATTTTCATGCCACGCCGCGCCAACAGGAAGTTGCCATAAATTCATGGTCTACATTGTCTGATCTGGCTGATATTTTACAAATATGTTCACTGTTAGAGTGTAATCACATCCAAATACCAAGAAGAAATCAATGTTATAGCGCCACCATCTGGCAACGGACGTGAGGTTTTTATCATGTTTGTATGCGTTCCTGCTAAGGTATTCATCACATTCACACCAAATGTAGTCATCATGATCTTAGAATAGTCCTGACCCTAAATGACGAAAGGATTTTTGATATCTCAAACGGTTTGGCAATGGCGAGGCGTATAATACACACGTTACGCCCAAAAACAGGAAGTGGGCTTAATTCCGTTCTACATCATCTGATCGGGCTGATATTTTACAAATATATTCACTTTTGGAGTGCAATCACATCCATATCCACATTCATCTGGGCGTGGCTACACAGCGCCCCCTATGGCTTTTTTCTAATATTGTGGACATATACTTTCACGTAAAAGCACCACGTCTGGTAGGCATAAGGGTCTCCTCAAGACACACACATTTCTCATTTGCATCCCTTAACTTTTCCCAACAGGAAGTGAGCTATTTTGGATTTTGTGTGTTTTTAAGTGTTTTTTCACGTACCAAAGTTTGAAATACTCTTCCTAGGGGGTTCATCACATTCACACAAAATGTGGTCAGCATGATATTATAGCCCTGACACACAACTATGAACTGATTTTTAATATCTTGGAATGGTATGGCTATGGTCAGCCTTAAAATTAACTTGTAATGCTGCCCAAACAGTTCATGTTTTAATACAATTATGTATTAAATAATTTCAAAAAGGTATTGCCTGATTTTGAGGCTACAACTTTTCACATATGTTCATTGTTGGAGTGTCATCACATCCATTAAGCAATAATAGTTCACTATTTTCGCTGGAGACTCATTATATCCAGTCTTAAAACTTCAACGCAAGTCGCAAATGACTCTCCCATTTCAAATACGCGACTGCCATCTACTGGCAAAAGTTGGTATTGTATATATCTTGCAATGACGTTCAATGTTATTTGGTTTAAAAAAAACCGTGTTGTAGCATTTTAAGGACTCAATACAAAACAGCTGTTCGGAAAGTTAGCTTGAAAACCAAGAAGCCTTATTAAGGAATTCGAGCCGTTTCTATTTGACTTCATTCGATTGAAGTGAATGCCGTAACCGAATTAAATGTAATTCGCGTCGGAATACACATAATAGCCTACACTGTCAACGTGAAATAAAACTATATAGAGGTTTAAATCGATCCTATATTGGAACATTTGTTATGATGGCTGGTGCAACGGGCATTTTCGGTACCGTTGACCATAATCGAATGCTAGCATTTGTATCATTACACTGACCAAGTCCTGTTAAAAAGCACATTTTTGGTTCCTTTGTGGAAACAGTGAAGTTGTCTACACAATCTATTCTACTCACAGACTAACTGCGTCGCTGTAACTTCCCCCCATTTCTGATACGGGGATTCCATTTATTGGCAGAAAGTGGAACTTTTATATTTTTCTTCCTTCAAGTGATTTTTCAACGATAGGTTTTTGTTTTTTTTCTAGCGAGCCAGTAGGCATAACGATGTATGATTTACAGCTGCAGCCTACGTGACAAAATGTATTGACAACACCCAGCCCGACGTTTCTTTGCATCTATTTTCATTTTTGAATAGAATATCTGAAGTAAATATTAAAGACATTTAATGACTGTCTTTAACTGGCAGGAGAGTAACATATATTTAAAAGAGTCAAAAGTCAAAAAGAAACGTTAACGTTTGAGATGGCTCTGGTCGAACTCTGTGTTAACATGAGACCGTTATGTTCAACAAAGGTATGGCATGCAGGTCGTTGCGAGATGACGCGCATTGGCTAACAGCAGCCAGCCTGTCCACTGTCTGTGTGAGTCAAAAAAACAGGTCAGCTACGTTTGTTTACATGAATAGAAAACTTTCAGTTAAATCGCCAGATATGTTAGTTTATTTTGCTTGTCATTAAACACGAATTAAGAGAACATACAATTTCGCTAGGAATTTTTGACTTAATATGAAAATACCGGATTGAGGGCAGATACTTGGCATCTCCTTTAGATTTGGCTGAACAAATGCGTTTCAGGCAGCATAATTACCGGTGAAATGGAAAAGAATGATGGTGGCTAACTCGACGTTTAATGCAATATTATCCGACACTTCGGAGAGAAATTATTTAACCAGGATGAAAGGAAACATACAACTTTTGGCCAATAGATAACGTACGTGTATAAGAGGGCAGTATAGCTTAATGGTACAGACAGTGGATTAAGACATGCAAGGTCCGCGGTTCCATCCCCGGTGCGGCCACAATAAAGTTGAATAGTTTCTTTACGCCAATGGTTTTATTTTGAGTGCATATTTATAACCGAATGACTTCTCAAGCGTAAATTGTGCCTCCCGCTGTAAAATCTATTGAAATTAATTCATCTCTGCTCTCCATACAGGACTGGAGCATATTATTACACTGTGCAAGCAAGAAGTAATTTTTGTTTCATTCTACATTGTCTGATGTGGCAGAAACGTCACATGTTCATTTTTGGAGTGTAATCTCATCCATATACCAAGAAAGGCTCAATGGCATAGCGCCACCATCTGGCAACAGGAAGTGGCTTTAATTTTACTTGACATCTTCCAATTTGGCTGAAAATGTACAAATATGTTAATTATTGGAGTGTAATCAAATCCATAAACCATACACGGCTCAATATTATAGCGCCACCATCTGGCAATAGGAAGTGAGGCTTATATCATTGATGCATTCCAATAGCAGCAGCAACATCTTCATTGATCAAAGGGGAATTCCTGTGCACACTATACGTTGTCCAGGAAGGTGATTATTTCCAAAGTGTGTACATATTGTGAAACATGTCATTGACACAACTATGCCACCAAGGCGGTTGCGCCCATGGTGCTTGGGCCCGTTCATTGCTGCTTGCAGCTATATTTATTATTATTATTCTTTTTTCTATATGCAAATGGGCCTTTTTGAGGTGCTTGCCATGCATAAAAAGTCTGGGAATTTTGCAAACACATCAGAAATGAGGACCTTCAGGATCGATTAGATGCTCAGACCTGGGCGTGGCCGAGGGACTCCACAGCGCCCCCTATCGCATTGTCATCTATTGTGGGAAGGCACTTTGAGCTACCTTCACCAAATTTAGTACGCATATAGCACTCCTCGGACCAAACACATTTCTAATTTGCATCTAATCAAATATACAAACAGGAAGTCAGCCATTTTGGATTTTGTGCGTTTTACACGTACTGCACTTTTAAGTACTCCTCCTAGGGGGTTCATCACATTCACACCACCTGTGGTCAGAATGGTCTCCGGATATTCATGATGCTAAATTGCCAGGATATTTTTGATAGCTCAAACGGGACAGTCATGGGGAGGAGTACAATTTTTATGTCACGCCGCGCCAACAGGAAGTGGCCGTAATTTCATGGTCTACATTGTCTGATCTGGCTGATATTTTAGAAATACGTTTATTGTTAGAGTATAATCACATCCATATCCCAAGAACGAGTCAATGTTAAAGCGCCACCATCTGGCAACAGGAAGTGAGGTCTTTATCATATTTGTATGCCTTCCTGCTAGGGCATTCATCACATTCACACGAAATGTGGTCAGCATGATCTTAGGATAGTTATGACCATAAGCTGTGAAGGGATTTTTGATATCTCAAACGGTATGGAAATGGCGAGTCGTACAGTACACATATTGCGTGCAAAAAAAAGACTTTTTTTTCGACATCGTCCGATCTGGCTGATATTTTATAAATATGTTCACTGTTGGAGTACAATATGAAATATATACATATCAATCGGGGCGTGGCTAG
Organism: Conger conger; assembly: GCF_963514075.1. NCBI lineage: Eukaryota > Metazoa > Chordata > Actinopteri > Anguilliformes > Congridae > Conger > Conger conger. The sequence goes on from NC_083772.1 coordinate 1,561,093, forward strand.
ACAGCGCCCCCTATAATTATTATTCTCTTTTTTTTCAATGTATTTTGCATTTTTGAGGTGCTTGCCATGGATGAAAACTCACGGAATTTTGCACACACATGAGAAGTTTTGCCTCTCAGGATGTATCAGATGCTCAGACCTGGGCGTGGCCGAGGGACTCCACAGCGCCCCCTAATGCTTTGTCTTCTATTGTGGACAGGCACTTTGAGCTACCTTCACCTAATTTGGTCTGCATGTGGGCCTCCTCTGAAAAAAGACATTTGTCATTCGCATTGAATCAAATATGTGAACAGGAAGTCAGCCATTTTGAATTTTGTGCATTTTACATGGACTACACTTTTAAGTACTCCTCCTAGGGGGTTCATTACATTCACACGAAATGTGGTGAATGCGGTCTCAGGATAGTCATGATACTAATTCCAAAAGATATTTTTGATATCTCAAACGGTATGGTCATGGCGAGGCGTACAATTTTCATGTCACGCCGCGCCAACAGGAAGTAGCCATAAATTCATGGTCTACATTGTCTGATCTGGCTGATATTTTACAAATATGTTCAATGTTAGACTGTAATCACATCCATATACCAAGAAGAAATCAATGTTATAGCGCCACCATCTGGCAACGGAAGTGAGGTTTTTATCATGTTTGTATGCGTTCCTGCTAGGGTATTCATCACATTCACACCAAATGTAGTCATCATTTTCTTAGAATAGTCCTGACCCTAAATGACGAAAGGATTTTTGATATGTCAAACGGTTTGGCAATGGCGAGGCGTATAATACACACGTTACGCCCAAAAACAGGAAGTGGGCTTAATTCCGTTCTACATCATCTGATCGGGCTGATATTTTACAAATATATTCACTTTTGGAGTGCAATCACATCCATATCCACATTCATCTGGGCGTGGCTACACAGCGCCCCCTATGGCTTTTTTCTAATATTGTGGACATATACTTTCTCGTAAATGCACCACGTCTGGTAGGCATAAGGGTCTCCTCAAGACACACACATTTCTCATTTGCATCCCTTAACTTTTCCCAACAGGAAGTGAGCTATTTTGGATTTTGTGTGTTTTTAAGTGTTTTTTCACGTACCAAACTTTGAAATATTCTTCCTAGGGGGTTCATCACATTCACACAAAATGTGGTCAGCATGATATTATAGCCCTGACACACAACTATGAACTGATTTTTAATATCTTGGAATGGTATGGCTATGGTCAGCCTTAAAATTAACTTGTAATGCTGCCCAAACAGTTCATGTTTTAATACAATTATGTATTAAATAATTTCAAAAAGGTATTAAATTCTACATTGCCTGATTTTGAGGCTACAACTTTTCACATATGTTCATTGTTGGAGTCTCATCACATCCATTAAGCAATAATAGTTCACTATTTTCGCTGGAGACTCATTATATCCGGTCTTAAAACTTCAACGCAAGTCGCAAATGACTCTCCCATTTCTAATACGCGACTGCCATCTACTGGCAAAAGTTGGTATTGCATATATCTTGCAATGACGTTCAATGTTATTTGGTTTAAAAAAAACCGTGTTGTAGCATTTTAAGGACTCAATACAAAACAGCTGTTCGGAAAGTTAGCTTGAAAACCAAGAAGACTTATTAAGGAATTCGAGCCGTTTCTATTTGACTTCATTCGGTTGAAGTGAATGCCGTAACCCAATTAAATGTAATTCGCTTCGGAATACACATAACAACCTACACTGTCAACGTGAAATAAAAATATATAGAGGTTTAAATCGATCCTATATTGGGACATTTGTTATGATGGCTGGTGCAACGGGCATTTTCGGTACCGTTGACCATAATCGAATGTTAGCATTTATATCATTACACTGACCAAGTCCTGTTAAAAAGCACATCACCTTTGTGGAAACAGTGAAGTTGTCTACACAATCTATTCTACTCAGAGACTAACTGCGTCGCTGTAACTTCCCCCCATTTCTGATACGGGGATTCCATTTATTGGCAGAAAGTGGAACTTTTATATTTTTCTTCCTTCAAGTGATTTTTCAACGATAGGTTTTTGTTTTTTTTCTAGCGAGCCAGTAGGCATAACGATGTATGATTTACAGCTGCAGCCTACGTGACAAAATGTATTGACAACACCCAGCCCGACGTTTCTTTGCATCTATTTTCATTTTTGAATAGAATATCTGAAATAAATATTAAAGACATTTAATGACTGTCTTTAACTGGCAGGAGAGTAGCATATATTTAAAAGAGTCAAAAGTCAAAAAGAAACGTTAACGTTTGAGATGGCTCTGGTCGAACTCTGTGTTAACATGAGACCGTTATGTTCAACAAAGGTATGGCATGCAGGTCGTTGCGAGATGACGCGCATTGGCTAACAGCAGCCAGCCTGTCCACTGTCTGTGTGAGTCAAAAAAACAGGTCAGCTACGTTTGTTTACATGAATAGAAAACTTTCAGTTAAATCGCCAGATATGTTAGTTTATTTTGCTTGTCATTAAACACGAATTAAGAGAACATACAATTTCGCGAAGAATTTTTGACTTAATATGAAAATACCGGATTGAGGGCAGAGACGTGGGATCTCCTTTAGATTTGGCTGAACAAATGCGTTTCAGGCAGCATAATTACCGGTGAAATGGAAAAGAATGATGCTGGCTAACTAGACGTTTAATGCAATATTATCCGACACTTAGGAGAGAAATTATTTAACCAAGATAAAAGGAAACATACAACTTTTGGCCAATAGATAGCGTACGTGTATAAGAGGGCAGAATAGCTTAATGGTTCAGACAGTGGATTAAGACATGCAAGGTCCGCAGTCCCATCCCCGGTGCGGCCACAATAAAGTTGAATAGTTTCTTTACGCCAATGGTTTTCATTTTGAGTGCATATTTATGGCCTAATGACTTTTCAAGCATAAATTGTGCCTCCCCGTGTAAAAACTATGGAAATTAATTAATCTCTGCTCTCCATACAGGACTGTAGCATGTTATCACAATGTGCAAGCAAGACGTTATTTTTATTTCATTCTACATTGTCTGATGTGGCTGAAACTTCACACGTTCATTTTTGGAGTGTAATCTCATCCATTTTCCAATAAAGGCTAAATGGCAAAGCGCCACCCGCTGGCAACAGGAAGTGAGCCTTATATTGCATTCTTAAGCATTATTTTTCAATGGGTTCATGACATTCACGGTAAATGTGGTCAGCATGATGCTAGGATGGTCCTGACAAAACAGATTTTTGATTTACTGGGATGATATAGCTATGGTCAGGCACATAAAAAACACATCATGCCAGACAAACAGGAAGTGGTCATACTTATATTCTCCAATGTCTGATGTGACTGCAACTTTACACAGATGCTCAGTGTTGGAGTGTAATCAAATCCATATTCCAAAAACGACTCAATGTTATAGCAGCATCATCTGGAAACAGGAATTGACCTTAATTTCGCTGAACATCTTCCGATGTGGCTGAAAATGTACAAATATGTTTATTTCTGGAGTGTAATCAAATTCAAAAAACATGCACGGATCAATAATATAGCGCCACCATCTGGCAACAGGAAGTGAGGCTTATATCATTGATGCATTCCAATAGCAGCGCCAACATCTTCATTGATCAAAGGGAAATTCCTGTGCACACTATACGTTGTCCAGGAAGGTGATTATTTCCAAAGTGTGTACATGTTGTGAAACATGTCATTGGCAGAACTATGCCACCAAGGCGGTTGCCCCCAAGGGGCTTGGGCCCGTTCATTGCTGCTTGCAGCTATATTTAGGGCCCAAGCACCGTAGGGTGCGAAGGACCCTATTGTTATTGTAAAGATTATTATTATTATTATTATTATTATTATTATTATTATTAGGGCCCAAGCACCGTAGGGTGCGAAGGACCCTATTGTTATTGGAAGGATTATTATTATTATTATTATTATTATTATTATTATTATTATTATTATTATTATTATTATTATTCTTTTTTTTTCAATGTTTTGTGCATTTTTGAGGTGCTTGCCATTGATGAAAACTCACAGATTTTTGCACACACATCAGAAGTGGTGGCTGTCAGGTTGTCTCAGATGCTCAGACCTGGGCGTGGCTGAGGGACTCCACAGCGCCCCCTATCGCATTGTCATCTATTGTGGGCAGGCACTTTGAGCTACCTTCAGAAAATTTTGTACGCATATAGCACTCCTCGGTCCAAACACATTTCTCATTCGCATCTAATCAAATATACAAACAGGAAGTCAGCCATTTTGGATTTTGTGCGTTTTACACGTACTGCACTTTTAAGTACTCCTCCTAGGGGGTTCATCACATTCACACCACCTGTGGTCAGAATGGTCTCAGGATATTCATGATGCTAAATTGGCAGGATATTTTTGATAGCTCAAACGGGACGGTCCTGGGGAGGCGTAGAATTTTTATGTCACGCCACGCCAACAGGAAGTGGCCGTAATTTCATGGTTTACATCGTCTGATCTGGCTGATATTTTAGAAATACGTTTATTGTTGGAGTATAATCACATCCATATCCCAAGAACGGGTCAATGTTATAGCGCCACCATCTGGCAACAGGAAGTGAGGTCTTTATCATATTTGTATGCCTTCCTGCTAGGGCATTCATCACATTCACACGAAATGTGGTCCGCATGATCTGAGGATAGTCATGACCATAAGCTGTGAAGGGATTTTTGATATCTCAAACGGTATGGAAATGGCGAGTCGTACAGTACACATATTGCGTGCAAAAAAATGACTTTTTTTTTGACATCGTCCGATCTGGCTGATATTTTACAAATATGTTCACTGTTGGAGTACAATATGAAATATATACATATCAATCGGGGCGTGGCTAGACAGCGCCCCCTATAATTATTATTCTCTTTTTTTTCAATGTATTTTGCATTTTTGAGGTGCTTGCCATGGATGAAAACTCACGGAATTTTGCACACACATGAGAAGTGTTTGCTGTCAGGAGGTATCAGATGCTCAGACCTGGGCGTGGCCGAGGGACTCCACAGCGCCCCCTAATGCTTTGTCTTCTATTGTGGACAGGCACTTTGAGCTACCTTCACCTAATTTGGTATGCATGTGGGCCTCCTCTGGACAAACACATTTGTCATTCGCATCGAATCAAATATGTGAACAGGAAGTCAGCCATTTTGAATTTTGTGCATTTTACACGTACTACACTTTTAAGTACTCCTCCTAGGGGGTTCATTGCATTCACACGAAATGTGGTCAAAGTGGTCTCAGGATAGTCATGATACTAATTGCAAAGGATATTTTTGATATCTCAAACGGTATGGTCATGGCGAGGCGTAAAATTTTCCTGTCACGCCGCGCCAACAGGAAGTAGCCATAAATTCATGGTCTACATTGTCTGATCTGGCTGATATTTTACAAATATGTTCACTGTTAGAGTCTAATCACATCCATATACCAAGAAGAAATCAATGTTATAGCGCCACCATCTGGCAACGGAAGTGAGGGTTTTATCATGTTTGTATGCGTTCCTGCTAGAGTATTCATCACATTCACACCAAATGTAGTCATCATGATCTGAGAATAGTCCTGACCCTAAATGACGAAAGGATTTTTGATATCTCAAACGGTTTGGCAATGGCGAGGCGTATAATACACACGTTACGCCCAAAAACAGGAAGTGGGCTTAATTCCGTGCTACATCATCTGATCGGGCTGATATTTTACAAATATATTCACTTTTGGAGTGCAATCACATCCATATCCACATTCATCTGGGCGTGGCTACACAGCGCCCCCTATGGCTTTTTTCTAATATTGTGGACATATACTTTCACGTAAATGCACCACGTCTGGTAGGCATAAGGGTCTCCTCAAGACACACACATTTCTCATTTGCATCCCTTAAGTTTTCCCAACAGGAAGTGAGCTATTTTGGATTTTGTGTGTTTTTAAGTGTTTTTTCACGTACCAAACTTTGAAATACTCTTCCTAGGGGGTTCATCACATTCACACAAAATGTGGTCAGCATGATATTATAGCCCTGACACACAACTATGAACTGATTTTTAATATCTTGGAATGGTATGGCTATGGTCAGCCTTAAAATTAACTTGTAATGCTGCCCAAATAGGAAAATTATATATTAAATAATTTCAAAAAGGTATTAAATTCTACATTGCCTGATTTTGAGGCTACATCTTTTCACATATGTTCATTGTTGGAGTGTCATCACATCCATTAAGCAATAATAGTTTACTATTTTCGCTGGAGACTCATTATCTCCAGTCTTAAAACTTCAACTCAAGTCGCAACTGACTCTCCCATTTCTAATACGCGACTGCCATCTAGTGGCAAAGGTTAGTATTCTTTCTAATTTTCGGTATGGTTTCTCTTTCTTGGATGAAGTGATTTCTCAACGACAAGTTTTGTTTCTTTTTGCGAGCCAGTAACCATAACGATGTATGAGTAACAGCGGCAGCCTACATGACAAAATGTACTGAAAACACCCAGCCCACAGCAACGTTTTTTCTCATCTATCTTAATTAACTCGATTGAATAACTAAAATAAAAAACAGGCTTTTACTGGCAGGAAAGTATCATATATTTAAAAGATTAATACATATAATGCATATATTGCTTTGACGTTCAATGTTATTTGGATTTTTTAAAAACCGTATTGTAGCATTTTAAGGACTCAATACAAAACAGCTGTTCGGAAAGTTGGCTTGAAAACCAAGAAGCCTTATTAAGGAATTCGAGCCGTTTCTATTTGACTTCATTCGATTGAAGTGAATGCCGTAACCCAATTAAATGTAATTCGCGTCGGAATACACATAATAGCCTACACTGTCAACGTGAAATAAAAATATATAGAGGTTTAAATCGATCCTGTATTGGGACATTTGTTATGATGGCTGGTGCAACGGGCATTTTCGGTACCGTTGACCATAATCGAATGCTAGCATTTATATCATTACACTGACCAAGTCCTGTTAAAAAGCACATTTTTGGTTCCTTTGTGGAAACAGTGAAGTTGTCTACACAATCTGTTCTACTCACAGACTAACTGCGTCGCTGTAACTTCCCCCCATTTCTGATACGGCGATTCAATTTATTGGCAGAAAGTGGTACTTTCATTTTTTTCTTCCTTCAAGTGATTTTTCAACGATAGGTTTTTGTTTTTTTCTAGCGAGCCAGTAGGCATAACGATGTATGATTTACAGCTGCAGCCTACGTGACAAAATGTATTGACAACACCCAGCCCGACGTTTCTTTGCATCTATTTTCATTACATGAATTGAATAACTAAAATAAATATTAAAGACATTTAAAGACTTAAAGACAGGCTTTAACTGGCAGGAGAGTATCATATTTTTAAAAGATTAACACATGAAGTCAAAAAGAAACTTTAGCGTCTGAGGTGGCTCTGCTCGAACGCTGTGTTAACATGAGACCGTTTAGTTCAACAAAGATATCACATGCAGGTCGTTGCGAGATGACACGCACGGGCTAACAGCAGCCAGCCAGTCCACTGTCTGTGTGAGTCAAAAAACAGGTCAGCTACGTTGGTTTACATGAATAGAAAACTTTCAGTTAAATCGCCAGCTATGTTAGTTTATTAGGCTTGTCATTAAACACGAATTAAGAGAACATACAATTTCGCTAGGAATGGTAAATTAATATGAAAATACTGTATTGAGGGCAGAGAGTTGGCATCTCTTTTAGATTTGGCTGAACAAATGCGTTTCAGGCAGCATAATTACCAGTGAAATGGAAAAGAATGATGCTGGTTAACTAGACGTTTCGTGCAATATTATCCGACACTTCGTAGAGAAATTATTAAACCAAGATAAAAGGAGACATTTGGCCAATAGATGGCACCCGTGTATAAGCGGGCAGTATAGCGTAATGGTTAGGGCGGTGGATTAAGGCACGCAAATTCAGCCGTTCGATCCCCGCTGCAGCCACAATGAATTTGAATAGGTTCTTGAAGCCAATTGTTTTCATTTTGAGTGCATATTTATGGCCGAATGACTTCTCAAGCGTAAATTGTGCCTCCCCGTGTAAAAACTATGGAAATTAATTAATCTCTGCTCTCCATACAGGACTGTAGCATGTTATCACAATGTGCAAGCAAGAAGTAATTTTTGTTTCATTCTACATTGTCTGATGTGGCAAAAACTTCACACATGTTCATTTTTGGAGTGTAATCTCATCAATATACCAAGACAGGCTCAATGGCATAGGCCACCATCTGGCAACAGGAAGTGGCTTTAATTTTACTTGACATCTTCCAATTTGGCTGAAAATGTACAAATATGTTAATTATTGGAGTGTAATCAAATCCATAAACCATACACGGCTCAATATTATAGCGCCACCATCTGGCAACAGGAAGTGGCTTTAATTTTACTCGACATCTTCCAATTTCGCTGAAAATGTACAAATATGTTCATTTTTGGAGTGAAATAAAATCCATAAACCATACACAGCTCAATATTATAGCGCCACCATCTGGCAATAGGAAGTGAGGCTGATATCATTGATGCATTCCAATAGCAGCAGCAACATCTTCATTGATCAAAGGGGAATTCCTGTGCACACTATTCGTTGTCCAGGAAGGTGATTATTTCCAAAGTGTGTACATATTGTGAAACATGTCATTGGCACAACTGTGCCACCAAGGCGGTTGCGCCCATGGTGCTTGGGCCCGTTCATTGCTGCTTGCAGCTATATTTATTATTATTATTCTTTTTTCTATATGCAAATGGGCCTTTTTGAGGTGCTTGCCATGCATAAAAAGTCTGGGAATTTTGCACACACATCAGAAATGAGGACCTTCAGGATTGTTTAGATGCTCAAAGCTGGGCGTGGCCGAGAGACTCCACAGCGCCCCCTATTGCATTGTCATCTATTGTGGGCAGGCACTTTGAGCTACCTTCACAAAATTTAGTACGCATATAGCACTCCTCGGAACAAAAACATTTATAATTTGCATCTAATCAAATATATAAACAGGAAGTCAGCAATTTTGGATTTTGTGCGTTTTACATGTACTGCACTTTTAAGTACTCCTCCTAGGGGGTTCATCACATTCACACCACCTGTGGTCAGAATGGTCTCAGGCTATTCATGATGCTAAATTGCCAGGATATTTTTGATAGCTCAAACGGGACGGTCCTGGGGAGGCGTAGAATTTTTATGTCACGCCGCGCCAACAGGAAGTGGCCGTAATTTCATGGTCTACATTGTCTGATCTGGCTGATATTTTAGAAATACGTTTATTGTTGGAGTATAATCACATCCATATCCCAAGAACGGGTCAATGTTATAGCGCCACCATCTGGCAACAGGAAGTGAGGTCTTTATCATATTTGTATGCCTTCCTGCTAGGGCATTCATCACATTCACACGAAATGTGGTCCGCATGATCTTAGGATAGTCATGACCATAAGCTGTGAAGGGATTTTTGATATCTCAAACGGTATGGAAATGGCGAGTCGTACAGTACACATATTGCGTGCAAAAAAATGACTTTTTTTTTGACATCGTCCGATCTGGCTGATATTTTACAAATATGTTCACTGTTGGAGTACAATATGAAATATATACATATCAATCGGGGCGTGGCTAGACAGCGCCCCCTATAATTATTATTCTCTTTTTTTTCAATGTATTTTGCATTTTTGAGGTGCTTGCCATGGATGAAAACTCATGGAATTTTGCACACACATGAGAAGTGTTGGCTGTCAGGATGTATCAGATGCTCAGACCTGGGCGTGGCCGAGGGACTCCACAGCGCCCCCTAATGCTTTGTCTTCTATTGTGGACAGGCACTTTGAGCTACCTTCACCAAATTTGGTATGCATGTGGGCCTCCTCTGGCCAAACACATTTCTCATTCGCATCGACTCAAATATGTGAACAGGAAGTCAGCCATTTTGAATTTTGTGCATTTTACACGTACTACACTTTTAAGTACTCCTCCTAGGGGGTTCATTGCATTCACAGGAAATGTGGTCAAAGTGGTCTCAGGATAGTCATGATACTAATTCCAAAGGATATTTTTGATATCTCAAACGGTATGGTCATGGCGAGGCGTAAAATTTTCATGTCACGCCGCGCCAACAGGAAGTAGCCATAAATTCATGGTCTACATTGTCTGATCTGGCTGATATTTTACAAATATGTTCACTGTTAGAGTGTAATCACATCCATATACCAAGAAGAAATCAATGTTATAGCGCCACCATCTGGCAACGGAAGTGAGGTTTTTATCATGTTTGTATGCGTTCCTGCTAGGGTATTCATCACATTCACACCAAATGTAGTCATCATGATCTTAGAATAGTCCTGACCCTAAATGACGAAAGGGTTTTTGATATCTCAAACGGTTTGGCAATGGCGAGGCGTATAATACACATGTTACGCCCAAAAACAGGAAGTGGGCTTAATTCCGTTCTACATCATCTGATCGGGCTGATATTTTACAAATATATTCACTTTTGGAGTGCAATCACATCCATATCCACATTCATCTGGGCGTGGCTACACAGCGCCCCCTATGGCTTTTTTCTAATATTGTGGACATATACTTTCACGTAAATGCACCACGTCTGGTTGGCATAAGGGTCTCCTCAAGACACACACATTTCTCATTTGCATCCCTTAACTTTTCCCAACAGGAAGTGAGCTATTTTGGATTTTGTGTGTTTTTAAGTGTTTTTTCACGTACCAAACTTTGAAATACTCTTCCTAGGGGGTTCATCACATTCACACAAAATGTGGTCAGCATGATATTATAGCCCTGACACACAACTATGAACTGATTTTTTATATCTTGGAATGGTATGGCTATGGTCAGCCTTAAAATTAACTTGTAATGCTGCCCAAACAGTTCATGTTTTAATACAATTATGTATTAAATCATTTCAAAAAGGTATTAAATTCTACATTGCCTGATTTTGAGGCTACAACTTTTCATATATGTTCATTGTTGGAGTGTCATCACATCCATTAAGCAATAATAGTTCACTATTTTCGCTGGAGACTCATTATATCCAGTCTTAAAACTTCAAGGCAAGTCGCAAATGACTCTCCCATTTCTAATACGCGACTGCCATCTACTGGCAAAACTTGGTATTGTTTCTCAAGTGATTTCTCAAATACAAGTTTTGTTTCTTTTTGCGAGCCAGTAACCATAACGATGTATGAGTAACAGCGGCAGCCTACGTGACAAAATGTACTGACAACACCCAGCCCACAGCAACGTTTTTTCTCATCCACCTTAATTATATGGATTGAATAACTAAAATAAAAGACAGGCTTTTACTGGCAGGAAAGTATCATATATTTCAAAGATTAACACATATAATGCATATCTTGCAATGACGTTCAATGTTATTTGGTTTATAAAAAACCGTGTTGTAGCATTTTAAGGACTCAATACAAAACAGCTGTTCGGAAAGTTAGCTTGAAAACCAAGAAGCCTTATTAAGGATTTCGAGCCGTTTCTATTTCACTTCATTCGATTGAAGTGAATGCCGTAACCCATCCATCCATCCATCCATTATCTGAACCCGCTTATCCTGATCAGGGTCGCAGGGGGGCTGGAGCCTATCCCAGCATACATTGGGCGAAAGGCAGGAATACACCCTGGACAGGTCGCCAGTCCATCGCAGGGCACACACACCATTCACTCACACACTCATACCTACGGGCAATTTAGACTCTCCAATCAGCCTAACGTGCATGTCTTTGGACTGTGGGAGGAAACCGGAGTACCCGGAGGAAACCCACGCAGACACGGGGAGAACATGCAAACTCCGCACAGAGAGGCCCCGGCCGACGGGGATTCGAACCCAGGACCTCCTTGCTGTGAGGCGGCAGTGCTACCCACTGCACCACCCGTGCCGCCCCGATGCCGTAACCCAATTAAATGTAATTCGCGTCGGAATACACATAATAGCCTACACTGTCAACGTGAAATAAAAATATATAGAGGTTTAAATCGATCCTATATTGGGACATTTGTTATGATGGCTGGTGCAACGGGCATTTTCGGTACCGTTGACCATAATCGAATGCTAGCATTTATATCATTACACTGACCAAGTCCTGTTAAAAAGCACATTTTTGGTTCCTTTGTGGAAACAGTGAAGTTGTCTACACAATCTATTCTACTCACAGACTAACTGCGTCGCTGTAACTTCCCCCCATTTCTGATACGGGGATTCCATTTATTGGCAGAAAGTGGAACTTTTATATTTTTCTTCCTTCAACTGATTTTTCAACGATAGGTGTTTGTTTTTTTTCTAGCGAGCCAGTAGGCATAACGATGTATGATTTACAGCTGCAGCCTACGTGACAAATTGTATTGACAACACCCAGCCCGACGTTTCTTTGCATCTATTTTCATTATATGAATAGAATATCTGAAATAAATATTAAAGACATTTAATGACTGTCTTTAACTGGCAGGAGAGTATCATATATTTAAAACAGTAAGACATGAAGTCAAAAAGAAACGTGAGCGTTTGAGGTGGCTCTGGTCGAACTCTGTGTTAACATGACACCGTTATGTTCAACAAAGGTATCTCATGCAGGTCGTTGCGAGATGAGAGGCATGGGCTAACAGCAGCCAGCCTGTCCACTGTCTGTGTGAGTCAAAAAACAGGTCAGCTACGTTGGTTTACAGGAATAGAAAACTTTCAGTTAAATCGCCAGCTATGTTAGTTTATTTTGCTTGTCATTAAACACGAATTAAGAGAACATACAATTTCGCTAGGAATTTTTGACTTAATATGAAAATACCGGATTGAGGGCAGAGACTTGGCATCTCCTTTAGATTTGGCTGAACAAATGCGTTTCAGGCAGCATAATTACCGGTGAAATGGAAAAGAATGATGCTGGCTAACGCGACGTTTAATGCAATATTATCAGACACTTCATAGAGAAATTATTTAACCAAGATAAAAGGAAACATACAACTTTTGGCCAATAGATGGCGTACGTGTATAAGAGGGCAGTATAGTTTAATGGTTCAGGCAGTGGATTAAGACATGCACGGTCCGCGGTTCCATCCCCGGTGCGGCCACAATAAAGTTGAATAGTTTCTTTAAGCCAATGGTTTTATTTTGAGCGCATATTTATAACCGAATGACTTCTCAAGCATAAATTGTGCCTCCCGCTGTAAAATCTATGGAAATTAATTAATCTCTGCTCTCCATACAGGACTGGAGCATGTTATCACAATGTGCAAGCAAGAAGTTATTTTTGTTTCATTCTACATTGTCTGATGTGGCAGAAACTTCACACATGTTCATTTTTGGAGTGTAATCTCATCCATATACCAAGAAAGGCTCAATGGCATAGCGCCACCATCTGGCAACAGGAAGTGGCTTTAATTTTACTTGACATCTTCCAATTTGGCTGAAAATGTACAAATATGTTAATTATTGGAGTGTAATTAAATCCATATACCAAAAATGGCTCAATGTTATAGCGCCACCATCTGGCAACAGGAAGTGACTTTAAATTTCCTCGACATCTTCCAATTTGGCTGAAAATGTACAAATATGTTAATTATTGGAGTGTAATCAAATCCATGAACCATACACGGCTCAATATTATAGCGCCACCAACTGGCAATTGGAAGTGAGGCTTATATCATTGATGCATTCCAATAGCAGCAGCAACATCTTCATTGAGCAAAGGGCAATTCCTGTGCACACTATACGTTGTCCAGGAAGCTGATTATTTCCAAAGTGTGTGCATATTGTGAAACATGTCATTGGCACAACTATGCCACCAAGGCGGTGGCGCCCATGGTGCTTGGGCCCGTTCATTGCTGCTTGCAGCTATATTTAGGGCCCAAGCACCGTAGGGTGCGAAGGACCCTATTGTTATTGGAAGGATTATTATTATTATTATTATTATTATTATTATTATTATTATTCTTTTTCTTCAGGCAAATGGGCTTTTTTGAGGGCCTTGCCATGCGTAAAAAGTCTTGACATTTTGCCCACACATCAGAAGTGGTTGCTGTCAGGAGCTCTCAGATGCTCAGACCTGGGCGTGGCCGAGGGACTCCACAGCGCCCCCTATCGCATTGTCTTCTATTGTGGGCAGGCACTTTGAGCTACCTGCACCTAATTTGGTGGCCATATAGCGCTCCTCGGTCCAAACACATTTCTCATTCGGATCTAATCAAATATCCAAACAGGAAGTCAGCCATTTTGGATTTTCTGAGTTTTACACGTACTACACTTTTAAGTACTCCTCCTAGGGGGTTCATCGCATTCACACCACCTGGGGTCAGAATGGTCTCAGGATAGTCATGATGCTAAATTGCCAGGATATTTTTGATAGCTCAAACGGGACGGTCATGGGGAGGAGTACAATTTTTATGTCACGCCGCGCCAACAGGAAGTGGCCATAATTTCATGGTCTACATCGTCTGATCTGGCTGATATTTTAGAAATACGTTTATTGTTGGACTATAATCACATCCATATCCCAAGAACAGGTCAATGTTATAGCGCCACCATCTGGCAACAGGAAGTGAGGTCTTTAACATATTTGTATGCATTCCTGCTAGGGCATTCAGCACATTCACACCAAATGCGGTCAGCATGATCTTAAGATAGTCCTTAAACTAAGTTGTGAAGGGATTTTTGATTTCTCAAACGGTATGGAAATGGCGAGTCGTACAGTACACATATTGCGTGCAAAAAAATGACTTTTTTTTCGACATCGTCCGATCTGGCTGATATTTTAAAAATATGTTCACTGTAGCAGTACAATATCAGATATATACATATCAATCGGGGCGTGGCTAGACAGCGCCCCCTATAATTATTATTCTCTTTTTTTTCAATGTATTTTGCATTTTTCAGGTGCTTACCATGGATGGAAACTCACAGAATTTTGCACACACATGAGAAGTGTTGGCTGTCAGGATGTGTCAGATGCTCAGACCTGGGCGTGGCCAAGGGACTCCACAGCGCCCCCTAATGCTTTGTCTTCTATTGTGGACAGGCACTTTGAGCTACCTTCACCTAATTTGGTATGCATGTGGTGCTCCTCTGAACAAACACATTTCTCATTCGCATCGAATCAAATATGTAAACAGGAAGTCAGCCATTTTGAATTTTGTGCATTTTACACGTACTACACTTTTAAGTACTCCTCCTAGGGGGTTCATTGCATTCACACGAAATGTGGTCAAAGTGGTCTCAGGATAGTCATGATACTAATTCCACAGGATATTTTTGATATCTCAAACGGTATGGTCATGGCGAGGCGTACAATTTTCATGTCACGCCGCGCCAACAGGAAGTTGCCATAAATTCATGGTCTACATTGTCTGATCTGGCTGATATTTTACAAATATGTTCACTGTTAGAGTGTAATCACATCCAAATACCAAGAAGAAATCAATGTTATAGCGCCACCATCTGGCAACGGACGTGAGGTTTTTATCATGTTTGTATGCGTTCCTGCTAAGGTATTCATCACATTCACACCAAATGTAGTCGTCATGATCTTAGAATAGTTCCGACCCTAAATGACGAAAGGATTTTTGATATCTCAAACGGTTTGGCAATGGCGAGGCGTATAATACACACGTTACGCCCAAAAACAGGAAGTGGGCTTAATTCCGTTCTACATCATCTGATCGGGCTGATATTTTACAAATATATTCACTTTTGGAGTGCAATCACATCCATATCCACATTCATCTGGGCGTGGCTACACAGCGCCCCCTATGGCTTTTTTTTAATATTGTGGACATATACTTTCACGTAAATGCACCACGTCTGGTAGGCATAAGGGTCTCCTCAAGACACACACATTTCTCATTTGCATCCCTTAACTTTTCCCAACAGGAAGTGAGCTATTTTGGATTTTGTGTGTTTTTAAGTGTTTTTTCACGTACCAAACTTTGAAATTCTCTTCTTAGGGGGTTCATCACATTCACACAAAATGTGGTCAGCATGATATTATAGCCCTGACACACAACTATGAACTGATTTTTAATATCTTGGAATGGTATGGCTATGGTCAGCCTTAAAATTAACTTGAAATGCTGCCCAAACAGTTCATGTTTTAATACAATTATGTATTAAATAATTTCAAAAAGGTATTAAATTCTACATTGCCTGATTTTGAGGCTACAACTTTTCACATATGTTCATTGTTGGAGTGTCATCACATCCATTAAGCAATAATAGTTCACTATTTTCGCTAGAGACTCATTATATCCGGTCTTAAAACTTCAACGCAAGTCGCAAATGACTCTCCCATTTCTAATACGCGACTGCCATCTACTGGCAAAAGTTGGTATTGCATATATCTTGCAATGACGTTCAATGTTATTTGGTTTAAAAAAAACCGTGTTGTAGCATTTTAAGGACTCAATACAAAACAGCTGTTCGGAAAGTTAGCTTGAAAATCAAGAAGCCTTATTAAGGAATTCGAGCCGTTTCTATTTGACTTCATTCGGTTGAAGTGAATGCCGTAACCCAATTAAATGTAATTCGCGTCGGAATACACATAATAGCCTACACTGTCAACGTGAAATAAAAATATATAGAGGTTTAAATCGATCCTATATTGGGACATTTGTTATGATGGCTGGTGCAACGGACATTTTCGGTACCGTTGACCATAATCGAATGCTAGCATTTATATCATTACACTGACCAAGTCCTGTTAAAAAGCACATCACCTTTGTGGAAACAGTGAAGTTGTCTACACAATCTATTCTACTCACAGACTAACTGCGTCGCTGTAACTTCCCCCCATTTCTGATACGGGGATTCCATTTATTGGCAGAAAGTGGAACTTTTATATTTTTCTTCCTTCAAGTGATTTTTCAACGATAGGTTTTTGTTTTTTTTCTAGCGAGCCAGTAGGCATAACGATGTATGATTTACAGCTGCAGCCTACGTGACAAAATGTATTGACAACACCCAGCCCGACGTTTCTTTGCATCTATTTTCATTTTTGAATAGAATATCTGAAGTAAATATTAAAGACATTTAATGACTGTCTTTAACTGGCAGGAGAGTAGCATATATTTAAAAGAGTCAGAAGTCAAAAAGAAACGTTAACGTTTGAGATGGCTCTGGTCGAACTCTGTGTTAACATGAGACCGTTATGTTCAACAAAGGTATGGCATGCAGGTCGTTGCGAGATGACGCGCATTGGCTAACAGCAGCCAGCCTGTCCACTGTCTGTGTGAGTCAAAAAAACAGGTCAGCTACGTTTGTTTACATGAATAGAAAACTTTCAGTTAAATCGCCAGATATGTTAGTTTATTTTGCTTGTCATTAAACACGAATTAAGAGAACATACAATTTCGCTAGGAATTTTTGACTTAATATGAAAATACCGGATTGAGGGCAGAGACTTGGCACCTCCTTTAGATTTGGCTGAACAAATGCGTTTCAGGCAGCATAATTACCGGTGAAATGGAAAAGAATGATGCTGGCTAACTCGACGTTTAATGAAATATTATCCGACACTTCGGAGAGAAATTATTTAACCAGGATAAAAGGAAACATACAACTTTTGGCCAATAGATGGCGTACGTGTATAAGAGGGCAGTATAGTTTAATGGTTCAGACAGTGGATTAAGACATGCAAGGTCCGCGGTTCCATCCCCGGTGCGGCTACAATAAAGTTGAATAGTTTCTTTACGCCAATGGTTTTATTTTGAGTGCATATTTATAACCGAATGACTTCTCAAGCGTAAATTTTGCCTCCCGCTGTAAAATCTATGGAAATTAATTCATCTCTGCTCTCCATACAGGACTGGAGCATATTATTACAATGTGCAAGCAAGAAGTAATTTTTGTTTCATTCTACATTGTCTGATGTGGCAGAAACTTCACACATGTTCATTTTTGGAGTGTAATCTCATCCATATACCAAGAAAGGCTCAATGGCATAGCGCCACCATCTGGCAACAGGAAGTGGCTTTAATTTTACTTGACATCTTCCAATTTGGCTGAAAATGTACGAATATGTTAATTATTGGAGTGTAATCAAATCCATAAACCATACCCAGCTCAATATTATAGCGCCACCATCTGGCAATAGGAAGTGAGGCTTATATCATTAGTGCATTCCAATAGCAGCAGCAACATCTTCATTGATCAAAGGGGAATTCCTGTGCACACTATTCGTTGTCCAGGAAGGTGATTATTTCCAAAGTGTGAACATATTGTGAAACATGTCATTGGCACAACTGTGCCACCAAGGCGGTTGCGCCCATGGTGCTTGGGCCCGTTCATTGCTGCTTGCAGCTATATTTATTATTATTATTCTTTTTTTTTCAATGTTTTGTGCATTTTTGAGGTGCTTGCCATGGATGAAAACTCACGGAATTTTGCACACACATCAGAAGTGGTGGCTGTCAGAATCGCTCAGATGCTCAGACCTGGGCGTCGCTGAGGAACTCCACAGCGCCCCCTATCGCATTGTCATCTATTGTGGGCAGGCACTTTGAGCTATTTTCACAAAATTTAGGACGCATATAGCACTCCTCGGACCAAAAACATTTCTAATTCGCATCTAATCAAATATACAAACAGGAAGTCAGCCATTTTGGATTTTGTGCGTTTTACACGTACTGCACTTTTAAGTACTCCTCCTAGGGGGTTCATCACATTCACACCACCTGTGGTCAGAATGGTCTCAGGATATTCATGATGCTAAATTGCCAGGATATTTTTGATAGCTGAAACGGGACGGTCCTAGGGAGGCGTAGAATTTTTATGTCACGCGGCGCCAACAGGAAGTGGCCGTAATTTCATGGTCTACATTCTCTGATCTGGCTGATATTTTAGAAATATGTTTATTGTTGGAGTATAATCACATCCATATCCCAAGAACGGGTCAATGTTATAGCGCCACCATCTGGCAACAGGAAGTGAGGTCTTTATCATATTTGTATGCCTTCCTGCTAGGGCATTCATCACATTCACACGAAATGTGGTCAGCATGATTTCAGGATAGTCATGACCATAAGCTGTGAAGGGATTTTTGATATCTCAAACGGTATGGAAATGGCGAGTCGTACAGTACACATATTGCGTGCAAAAAAATGATTTTTTTTTCGACATCGTCCGATCTGGCTGATATTTTATAAACATGTTCACTGTTGGAGTACAATATTAAATATATACATATCAATCGGGGCGTGGCTAGACAGCGCCCCCTATAATTATTATTCTCTTTTTTTTCAATGTATTTTGCATTTTTGAGGTGCTTGCCATGGATGGAAACTAATGGAATTTTGCACACACATGAGAAGTGTTGGCTGTCAGGATGTATCAGATGCTCAGACCTGGGCGTGGCCGAGGGACTCCACAGCGCCCCCTAAAGCTTTGTCTTCTATTGTGGACAGGCACTTTGAGCTACCTTCACCTAATTTGGTATGCATGTGGGCCTCCTCTGGACAAACACATTTCTTATTCGCATCGAATCAAATATGTGAACAGGAAGTCAGCCATTTTGAATTTTGTGCATTTTACACGTACTACACTTTTAAGTACTCCTCTTAGGGGGTTCATTGCATTCACACGAAATGGGGTCAAAGTGGTCTGAGGATAGTCATGATACTAATTCCAAAGGATATTTTTGATATCTCAAACGGTATGGTCATGGCGAGGCGTACAATTTTCATGTCACGCCGCGCCAACAGGAAGTAGCCATAAATTCATGGTCTACATTGTCTGATCTGGCTGATATTTTACAAATATGTTCACTGTTAGAGTGTAATCACATCCAAATACCAAGAAGAAATCAATGTTATAGCGCCACCATCTGGCAACGGAAGTGAAGTTTTTATCATGTTTGTATGCGTTCCTGCTAGGGTATTCATCACATTCACACCAAATGTAGTCATCATGATCTTAGAATAGTCCTGACCCTAAATGACGAAAGGATTTTTGATATCTCAAACGGTTTGGCAATGGCGAGGCGTATAATACACACGTTACGCCCAAAAACAGGAAGTGAGCTTAATTCCGTTCTACATCATCTGATCGGGCTGATATTTTACAAATATATTCACTTTTGGAGTGCAATCACATCCATATCCACATTCACCTGGGCGTGGCTACACAGCGCCCCCTATGGCTTTTTTCTAATATTGTGGACATATACTTTCACGTAAAATGCACCACGTCTGGTAGCCATAAGGGTCTCATCAAGACACACACATTTCTCATTTGCATCCCTTAACTTTTCCCAACAGGAAGTGAGCTATTTTGGATTTTGTGTGTTTTTAAGTGTTTTTTAACGTACCAAACTTTGAAATACTCTTCCTAGGGGGTTCATCACATTCACACAAAATGTGGTCAGCATGATATTATAGCCCTGACACACAACTATGAACTGATTTTTAATATCTTGGAATGGTATGGCTCTGGTCAGCCTTAAAATTAACTTGTAATGCTACCCAAACAGTTTATGTTTTAATACAATTATGTATTAAATAATTTCAAAAAGGTATTAAATTCTACATTGCCTGATTTTGAGGCTAACACTTTTCACATATGTTCATTGTTGGAGTGTCATCACATCCATTAAGCAATAATAGTTCGCTATTTTCGCTGGAGACTCATTATATCCAGTCTTAAAACTTCAACGCAAGTCGCAAATGACTCTCCCATTTCTAATACGCGACTGCCATCTATTGGCAAAAGTTGGTATTGCATATATCTTGCAATGACGTTCAATGTTATTTGGTTTAAAAAAAACGTGTTGTAGCATTTTAAGGACTCAATACAAAACAGCTGTTCGGAAAGTTAGCTTGAAAATCAAGAATCCTTATTAAGGAATTCGAGCCGTTTCTATTTGACTTCATTCGGTTGAAGTGAATGCCGTAACCCAATTAAATGTAATTCGCGTCGGAATACACATAATAGCCTACACTGTCAACGTGAAATAAAAATATATAGAGGTTTAAATCGATCCTATATTGGGACATTTGTTATGATGGCTGGTGCAACGGGCATTTTCGGTACCGTTGACCATAATCGAATGCTAGCATTTATATCATTACACTGACCAAGTCCTGTTAAAAAGCACATCACCTTTGTGGAAACAGTGAAGTTGTCTACACAATCTATTCTACTCACAGACTAACTGCGTCGCTGTAACTTCCCCCCATTTCTGATACGGGGATTCCATTTATTGGCAGAAAGTGGAACTTTTATATTTTTCTTCCTTCAAGTGATTTTTCAACGATATGTTTTTTTTTTTTTTTCAAGCGAGCCAGTAGGCATAACGATGTATGATTTACAGCTGCAGCCTACGTGACAAAATGTATTGACAACACCCAGCCCGACGTTTCTTTGCATCTATTTTCATTTTTGAATAGAATATCTGAAATAAATATTAAAGACATTTAATGACTGTCTTTAATTGGCAGGAGAGTAGCATATATTTAAAAAAGTCAAAAGTCAAAAAGAAACGTTAACGTTTGAGATGGCTGTGGTCGAACTCTGTGTTAACATGAGACCGTTATGTTCAACAAAGGAATGGCATGCAGGTCGTTGCGAGATGACGCGCATTGGCTAACAGCAGCCAGCCTGTCCACTGTCTGTGTGAGTCAAAAAACAGGTCAGCTACGTTTGTTTACATGAATAGAAAACTTTCAGTTAAATCGCCAGCTATGTTAGTTTATTTTGCTTGTCATTAAACACGAATTAAGAGAACATACAATTTCGCTAGGAATTTTTGACTTAATATGAAAATACCGGATTGAGGGCAGAGACTTGGCATCTCCTTTAGATTTGGCTGAACAAATGCGTTTCAGGCAGCATAATTACCGGTGAAATGGAAAAGAATGATGCTGGCTAACGAGACGTTTAATGCAATATTATCCGACACTTCGGAGAGAAATTATTTAACCAAGATAAAAGGAAACATACAACTTTTGGCCAATAGATGGGGTACGTGTATAAGAGGGCAGTAGAGCTTAATGGTTCAGACAGTGGATTAAGACATGCAAGGTCCGCGGTTCCATCCCCGGTGCGGCCACAATAAAGTTGAATAGTTTCTTTACGCCAATGGTTTTATTTTGAGTGCATATTTATAACCGAATGACTTCTCAAGCGTAAATTCTGCCTCCCGCTGTAAAATCTATTGAAATTAATTCATCTCTGCTCTCCATACAGGACTGGAGCATATTATTACAATGTGCAAGCAAGAAGTAATTTTTGTTTCATTCTACATTGTCTGATGTGGCAGAAACTTCACACATGTTCATTTTTGGAGTGTAATCTCATCCATATACCAAGAAAGGCTCAATGGCATAGCGCCACCATCTGGCAACAGGAAGTGGCTTTAATTTTACTTGACATCTTCCAATTTGGCTGAAAATGTACAAATATGTTAATTATTGGAGTGTAATCAAATCCATAAAGCATACACGGCTCAATATTATAGCGCCACCATCTGGCAACAGGAAGTGGCTTTAATTTTACTCGACATCTTCCAATTTGGCTGAAAATGTACAAATATGTTCATTTTTGGAGTGAAATCAAATCCATAAACCATACACAGCTCAATATTATAGCGCCACCATCTGGCAATAGGAAGTGAGGCTTATATCATTGATGCATTCCAATAGCAGCAGCAACATCTTCATTGATCAAAGGGGAATTCCTGTGCACACTATTCGTTGTCCAGGAAGGTGATTATTTCCAAAGTGTGTACATATTGTGAAACATGTCATTGGCACAACTGTGCCACCAAGGCGGTTGCGCCCATGGTGCTTGGGCCCGTTCATTGCTGCTTGCAGCTATATTTATTATTATTATTCTTTTTCTTCAGGCAAATGGGCTTTTTTGAGGGCCTTGCCATGCGTAAAAAGTCTTGACATTTTGCACACACATCAGAAGTGGTTGCTGTCAGGAGCTCTCAGATGCTCAGACCTGGGCGTGGCCGAGGGACTCCACAGCGCCCCCTATCGCATTGTCTTCTATTGTGGGCAGGCTCTTTGAGCTACCTGCACCTAATTTGGTGGCCATATAGCGCTCCTCGGTCCAAACACATTTCTCATTCGGATCTAATCAAATATCCAAACAGGAAGTCAGCCATTTTGGATTTTCTGAGTTTTACACGTACTACACTTTTAAGTACTCCTCCTAGGGGGTTCATCGCACTCACACCAACGGTGGTCAGAATGGTCTCAGGATAGTCATGATGCTAAATTGCCAGGATATTTTTGATAGTTCAAACGGGACGGTCATGGGGAGGAGTACAATTTTTATGTCACGCCGCGCCAACAGGAAGTGGCCATAATTTCATGGTCTACATTGTCTGATCTGGCTGATATTTTAGAAATTTGTTGATTGTTGGACTCTAATCACATCCATAACCCAAGAACAGGTCAAAGTTATAGCGCCACCATCTGGCAACAGGAAGTGAGGTCTTTAACATATTTGTATGCATTCCTGCTAGGGCATTCAGCACATTCACACCAAATGCGGTCAGCATGATTTTAAGATAGTCCTTACGCTAAGTTGTGAAGGGATTTTTGATATCTCAAACGGTATGGAAATGGCGAGTCGTACAGTACACATATTGCGTGCAAAAAAATGACTTTTTTTTCGACATCGTCCGATCTGGCTGATATTTTACAAATATGTTCACTGTAGCAGTACAATATCAGATATATACATATCAATCGGGGCGTGGCTAGACAG
Organism: Conger conger; assembly: GCF_963514075.1. NCBI lineage: Eukaryota > Metazoa > Chordata > Actinopteri > Anguilliformes > Congridae > Conger > Conger conger. Next base: position 1,584,819 of record NC_083772.1, read on the forward strand.
CGCCCCCTATAATTATTATTCTCTTTCTCTTTATGTATTTTGCATTTTTGAGGTTCTTGCCATGGATGGAAACTCACAGAATTTTGCACACACATGAGAAGTGTTGGCTGTCAGGATGTATCAGATGCTCAGACCTGGGCGTGGCCAAGGGACTCCACAGCGCCCCCTAATGCTTTGTCTTCTATTGTGGACAGGCACTTTGAGCTACCTTCACCTAATTTGGTATGCATGTGGGGCTCCTCTGGACAAACACATTTCTCATTCGCATCGAATCAAATATGTAAACAGGAAGTCAGCCATTTTGAATTTTGTGCATTTTACACGTACTACACTTTTAAGTACTCCTCCTAGGGGGTTCATTGCATTCACACGAAATGTGGTCAAAGTGGTCTCAGGATAGTCATGATACTAATTCCAAAGGATATTTTTGATATCTCAAACGGTATGGTCATGGCGAGGCGTACAATTTTCATGTCACGCCGCGCCAACAGGAAGTTGCCATAAATTCATGGTCTACATTGTCTGATCTGGCTGATATTTTAGAAATATGTTCACTGTTAGAGTGTAATCACATCCAAATACCAAGAAGAAATCAATGTTATAGCGCCACCATCTGGCAACGGACGTGAGGTTTTTATCATGTTTGTATGCGTTCCTGCTAAGGTATTCGTCACATTCACAGCAAATGTAGTCATCATGATCTTAGAATAGTCCTGACCCTAAATGACGAAAGGATTTTTGATATCTCAAACGGTTTGGCAATGGCGAGGCGTATAATACACACGTTACGCCCAAAAACAGGAAGTGGGCTTAATTCCGTTCTACATTATCTGATCGGGCTGATATTTTACAAATATATTCACTTTTGGAGTGCAATCACATCCATATCCACATTCATCTGGGCGTGGCTACACAGCGCCCCCTATGGCTTTTTTCTAATATTGTGGACATATACTTTCACATAAATGCACCACGTCTGGTAGGCATAAGGGTCTCCTCAAGATACACACATTTCTCATTTGCATCCCTTAACTTTTCCCAACAGGAAGTGAGCTATTTTGGATTTTGTGTGTTTTTAAGTGTTTTTTCACGTACCAAACTTTGAAATACTCTTCCTAGGGGGTTCATCACATTCACACAAAATGTGGTCAGCATGATATTATAGCCCTGACACACAACTATGAACTGATTTTTAATATCTTGGAATGGTATGGCTATGGTCAGCCTTAAAATTAACTTGTAATGCTGCCCAAATAGGAAAATTATATATTAAATAATTTCAAAAAGGTTTTAAATTCTACATTGCCTGATTTTGAGGCTACATCTTTTCACATATGTTCATTGTTGGAGTGTCATCACATCCATTAAGCAATAATAGTTTACTATTTTCGCTGGAGACTCATTATCTCCAGTCTTAAAACTTCAACTCAAGTCGCAACTGACTCTCCCATTTCTAATACGCGACTGCCATCTAGTGGCAAAGGTTAGTATTCTTTCTAATTTTCGGTATGGTTTCTCTTTCTTGGATAAAGTGATTTCTCAACGACAAGTTTTGTTTCTTTTTGCGAGCCAGTAACCATAACGATGTATGAGTAACAGCGGCAGCCTACATGACAAAATGTACTGAAAACACCCAGCCCACAGCAACGTTTTTTCTCATCTATCTTAATTAACTCGATTGAATAACTAAAATAAAAAACAGGCTTTTACTGGCAGGAAAGTATCATATATTTAAAAGATTAATACATATAATGCATATATTGCTTTGACGTTCAATGTTATTTGGATTTTTAAAAAACCGTATTGTAGCATTTTAAGGACTCAATACAAAACAGCTGTTCGGAAAGTTGGCTTGAAAACCAAGAAGCCTTATTAAGGAATTCGAGCCGTTTCTATTTGACTTCATTCGATTGAAGTGAATGCCGTAACCCAATTAAATGTAATTCGCGTCGGAATACACATAATAGCCTACACTGTCAACGTGAAATAAAAATATATAGAGGTTTAAATCGATCCTGTATTGGGACATTTGTTATGATGGCTGGTGCAACGGGCATTTTCGGTACCGTTGACCATAATCGAATGCTAGCATTTATATCATTACACTGACCAAGTCCTGTTAAAAAGCACATTTTTGGTTCCTTTGTGGAAACAGTGAAGTTGTCTACACAATCTGTTCTACTCACAGACTAACTGCGTCGCTGTAACTTCCCCCCATTTCTGATACGGCGATTCAATTAATTGGCAGAAAGTGGTACTTTCATTTTTTTCTTCCTTCAAGTGATTTTTCAACGATAGGTTTTTGTTTTTTTCTAGCGAGCCAGTAGGCATAACGATGTATGATTTACAGCTGCAGCCTACGTGACAAAATGTATTGACAACACCCAGCCCGACGTTTCTTTGCATCTATTTTCATTACATGAATTGAATAACTAAAAGAAATATGAAAGACATTTAAAGACTTAAAGACAGGCTTTAACTGGCAGGAGAGTATCATATTTTTAAAAGATTAACACATGAAGTCAAAAAGAAACTTTAGCGTCTGAGGTGGCTCTGCTCGAACGCTGTGTTAACAAGAGACCGTTTTGTTCAACAAAGGTATCACATGCAGGTCGTTGCGAGATGACACGCACGGGCTAACAGCAGCCAGCCAGTCCACTGTCTGTGTGAGTCAAAAAACAGGTCAGCTACGTTGGTTTACATGAATAGAAAACTTTCAGTTAAATCGCCAGCTATGTTAGTTTATTAGGCTTGTCATTAAACACGAATTAAGAGAACATACAATTTCGCTAGGAATGGTAAATTAATATGAAAATACTGTATTGAGGGCAGAGAGTTGGCATCTCTTTTAGATTTGGCTGAACAAATGCGTTTCAGGCAGCATAATTACCAGTGAAATGGAAAAGAATGATGCTGGTTAACTAGACGTTTCGTGCAATATTATCCGACACTTCGTAGAGAAATTATTAAACCAAGATAAAAGGAGACATTTGGCCAATAGATGGCACCCGTGTATAAGCGGGCAGTATAGCGTAATGGTTAGGGCGGTGGATTAAGGCACGCAAATTCAGCCGTTCGATCCCCGCTGCAGCCACAATGAATTTGAATAGGTTCTTGAAGCCAATTGTTTTCATTTTGAGTGCATATTTATGGCCGAATGACTTCTCAAGCGTAAATTGTGCCTCCCCGTGTAAAAACTATGGAAATTAATTAATCTCTGCTCTCCATACAGGACTGTAGCATGTTATCACAATGTGCAAGCAAGAAGTAATTTTTGTTTCATTCTACATTGTCTGATGTGGCAAAAACTTCACACATGTTCATTTTGTAATCTCATCAATATACCAAGACAGGCTCAATGGCATAGCGCCACCATCTGGCAACAGGAAGTGGCTTTAATTTTACTTGACATCTTCCAATTTGGCTGAAAATGTACAAATATGTTAATTATTGCAGTGTAATCAAATCCATAAACCATACACGGCTCAATATTATAGCGCCAGCATCTGGCAACAGGAAGTGGCTTTAATTTTACTCGACATCTTCCAATTTGGCTGAAAATGTACAAATATGTTCATTTTTGGAGTGAAATCAAATCCATAAACCATACACAGCTCAATATTATAGCGCCACCATCTGGCAATAGGAAGTGAGGCTTATATCATTGATGCATTCCAATAGCAGCAGCAACATCTTCATTGATCAAAGGGGAATTCCTGTGCACACTATTCGTTGTCCAGGAAGGTGATTATTTCCAAAGTGTGTACATATTGTGAAAAATGTCATTGGCACAACTGTGCCACCAAGGCGGTTGCGCCCATGGTGCTTGGGCCCGTTCATTGCTGCTTGCAGCTATATTTAGGGCCCAAGCACCGTAGGGTGCGAAGGACCCTATTGTTATTGGAAGGATTATTATTATTATTATTAGGGCCCAAGCACCGTAGGGTGCGAAGGACCCTATTGTTATTGGAAGGATTATTATTATTATTATTATTATTATTATTATTATTATTATTATTCTTTCTCTTCCGTCAAATGGGCATTTTTGAGGGCCTTGCCATCGCTAAAAAGTCTTGAAATTTTGCAGACACATCAGAAGTGGTGGCCGTCAGGATCTATCAGATGCTCAGACCTGGGTGTGGCCGAGGGACTCCACAGCGCCCCCTATTGCGCTGACCCCCCCCCCCCATTGCATTGTTGTCTATTGTGGGCAGGCACTTTGAACTACATGAAACTAATTTGGTAACCATGTGTGGCTCCTCAATTCAAACACATTTCTCATTCGCATTGATGCAAATATGCGAACAGGAAGTGAGCTATTTTGGATTTTGTGTGTGTTACACGTACTACTCTTTTACGTACTCCTCCTAGGGGGTTCATCGCATTCACACCAACTGTGGTCAGAATGGTCTCAGGATATTCATGATGCTAAATTGCCAGGATATTTTTGATATCTCAAACGGTTTGGTCATGGCGAGGTGTACAATTTTTATGTCACGCCGCGCCAAAAGGAAGTGGCCATAATTTTGTGGTTTACATCGTCTAATCTGGCTGATATTTTATAAATATGTTCATTGTGTGAGTATACTCACATCCATGTCCCAAGAAGAAGTCAATGTTATAGCGCCACCATCTGGCAACAGGAAGTGAGGTTTTTATCATATTTGTATGTGTTCCTGCTAGGGTATTCATCACATTCACACCAAATGTAGTCAGCATGATCTTAGGATAGTCCTGACCCTAAAAGCCAAACGGATTTTTGATATCTCAAACGGTTTGGCAATGGCGAGGCGTACAATACACACATTACGAGCGAAAACAGGAAGTGGGCTTAATTCCGTTCTACATCGTCTGATTGGGCTGATATTTTACAGATATATTCACTTTTGGAGTGCAATCACATCCTTATCCACATACATCTGGGCGTGGCTACGCAGCGCCCCCTATGGTTCTTTTCTAATATTGTGGACATATACTTTCACGTAAATTCACCGAATATGGTATGCATATGGGTCTCCTCAAGACACACACATTTCTCATTTGCATCCCTTAACTTTTCCAAACAGGAAGTGAGCTATTCTGGATTTTGTGTGTTTTTAAGTGTTTTTACACGTACCAAACTCTGAAATACTCCTCCTAGGGGGTTCATTACATTCACACCAAATGTGGTGAGAATGGTCTCAGGATAATCCTGATGCTAAATTGAAAGGATATTTCTGATAGGTCAAACGGTACGGCTATGGCGAGGTGTACAATTTGAGGTCTCGCTGCGGCAACAGGAAGTGGTCGTAATTTCATTCTAGATGGTCTGATCTGGTTGATATTACACAGATATGTTCGTTGTGGGAGTGTAATCACATCCATATCCCAAAAATGACTCAATGTTATAGCGCCACCATCTGGAAACTTGAACATTGAATTAACCTTAATATCACTCAACATCTTCCGATGTGGCTGAAAATTTTGAAATAGGTTTATTATTGGAGTGTAATCAAATTCAAAAACCATACACGGCTCAATATTATAGCGCCACCATCTGGCAACAGGAAGTGGCCTTAATTTTACTCGACATCTTCCGATGTGGCCGAAAATTTAGAAATATGTATATTGTTGGAGTGTAATTAAATCCATATTCCAAAAATGACTCAATGTTATAGCGCCACCATCTGGAAACTTGAACATTGAATTAACCTTAATATCACTCAACATCTTCCGATGTGGCTGAAAATTTTGAAATAGGTTTATTATTGGAGTGTAATCAAATTCAAAAACCATACACGGCTCAATATTATAGCGCCACCATCTGGCAACAGGAAGTGAGTCTTATATCATTGATGCATTCCAATAGCAACACCAACATCTTCATTGATCAAAGGGGAATTCCTGTGCACACTATACGTTGCCAAGGAAGGTGATTATTTCCAAAGTGCGTACATATTGTTAAACATGTCATTGGCACAACTATGCCACCAAGGCGGTTGCGCCCATGGTGCTTGGGCCCGTTCATTGCTGCTTGCAGCTATATTTATTATTATTATTATTCTTTTTTTTTCAATGTTTTGTGCTTTTTTGAGGTGCTTGCCATGGATGAAAACTCACAGAATTTTGCACACACATCAGAAGTGGTGGCTGTCAGGTTGTCTCAGATGCTCAGACCTGGGCGTTGCTGAGGGACTCCACAGCGCCCCCTATCGCATTGTCATCTATTGTGGGAAGGCACTTTGAGCTACCTTCACAAAATTTAGTACGCATATAGGACTCCTCAGTCCAAACACATTTCTCATTCGCATCTAATCAAATATACAAACAGGAAGTCAGCCATTTTGGATTTTGTGCGTTTTACACGTACTGCACTTTTAAGTACTCCTCCTAGGGGGTTCATCACATTCACACCACCTGTGGTCAGAATGGTCTCAGGATATTCATGATGCTAAATTGCCAGGATATTTTTGATAGCTCAAACGGGACGGTCCTGGGGAGGCGTAGAATTTTTATGTCACGCCACGCCAACAGGAAGTGGCCGTAATTTCATGGTTTACATCGTCTGATCTGGCTGATATTTTAGAAATACGTTTATTGTTGGAGTATAATCACATCCATATCCCAAGAACGGGTCAATGTTATAGCGCCACCATCTGGCAACAGGAAGTGAGGTCTTTATCATATTTGTATGCCTTCCTGCTAGGGCATTCATCACATTCACACGAAATGTGGTCCGCATGATCTTAGGATAGTCTTGACGATAAGCTGTGAAGGGATTTTTGATATCTCAAACGGTATGGAAATGGCGAGTCGTACAGTACACATATTGCGTGCAAAAAAATGACTTTTTTTTTGACATCGTCCGATCTGGCTGATATTTTACAAATATGTTCACTGTTGGAGTACAATATGAAATATATACATATCAATCGGGGCGTGGCTAGACAGCGCCCCCTATAATTATTATTCTCTTTTTTTTCAATGTATTTTGCATTTTTGAGGTGCTTGCCATGGATGAAAACTCACAGAATTTTGCACACACATGAGAAGAGTTGGCTATCAGGATGTACCAGATGCTCAGACCTGGGCGTGGCCGAGGGACTCCACAGCGCCCCCTAATGCTTTGTCTTCTATTGTGGACAGGCACTTTGAGCTACCTTCACCTAATTTGGTACGCATGTGGGCCTCCTCTGGACAAACACATTTCTCATTCGCATCAAATAAAATATGTGAACAGGAAGTCAGCCATTTTGAATTTTGTGCATTTTACACGTACTACACTTTTAAGTACTCCTCCTAGGGGGTTCATTGCATTCACACGAAATGTGGTCAAAGTGGTCTCAGGATAGTCATGATACTAATTCCAAAGGATATTTTTGATATCTCAAACGGTATGGTCATGGCGAGGCGTAAAATTTTCATGTCACGCCGCGCCAACAGGAAGTAGCCATAAATTCATGGTCTACATTGTCTGATCTGGCTGATATTTTACAAATATGTTCACTGTTAGAGTGTAATCACATCCATATACCAAGAAGAAATCAATGTTATAGCGCCACCATCTGGCAACGGAAGTGTGGTTTTTATCATGTTTGTATGCGTTCCTGCTAGAGTATTCATCACATTCACACCAAATGTAGTCATCACGATCTGAGAATAGTCCTGACCCTAAATGACAAAAGGATTTTTGATATCTCAAACGGTTTGGCAATGGCGAGGCGTATAATACACACGTTACGCCCAAAAACAGGAAGTGGGCTTAATTCCGTTCTACATCATCTGATCGGGCTGATATTTTACAAATATATTCACTTTTGGAGTGCAATCACATCCAAATCCACATTCATCTGGGCGTGGCTACACAGCGCCCCCTATGGCTTTTTTCTAATATTGTGGACATATACTTTCACGTAAATGCACCACGTCTGGTTGGCATAAGGGTCTCCTCAAGACACACACATTTCTCATTTGCATCCCTTAACTTTTCCCAACAGGAAGTGAGCTATTTTGGATTTTGTGTGTTTTTAAGTGTTTTTTCACATACCAAAGTTTGAAATACTCTTCCTAGGGGGTTCATCACATTCACACAAAATGTGGTCAGCATGATATTATAGCCCTGACACACAACTATGAACTGATTTTTAATATCTTGGAATGGTATGGCTATGGTCAGCCTTAAAATTAACTTGTAATGCTGCCCAAACAGGAAAATTATGTATTAAATCATTTCAAAAAGGTATTGAATTCTACATTGCCTGATTTTGAAGCTACAACTTTTCACATATGTTCATTGTTGGAGTGTCATCACATGCATTAAGCAATAATAGTTCACTATTTTCGCTGGAGACCCATTATATCCAGTCTTAAAACTTCAACGCAAGTCGCAACTGACTCTCGCATTTCTAATACGCGACTGCCATCTACTGGCAAAACTTGGTATTGTTTCTCAAGTAATTCCTCAATGACAAGTTTTGTTTCTTTTTGCGAGCCAGTAACCATAACGATGTATGAGGAACAGCGGCAGCCTACGTGACAAAATGTACTGACAACACCCAGCCCACAGCAACGTTTTTTCTCATCTACCTTAATTATATGGATTGAATAACTAAAATAAAAGACAGGCTTTTACTGGCAGGAAAGTAGCATATATTTCAAAGATTAACACATATAATGCATATCTTGCAATGACGTTCAATGTTATTTGGTTTAAAAAAAACCGTGTTGTAGCATTTTAAGGACTCAATACAAAACAGCTGTTCGGAAAGTTAGCTTGAAAACCAAGAAGCCTTATTAAGGAATTCGAGCCGTTTCTATTTGACTTCATTCGATTGAAGTGAATGCCGTAACCGAATTAAATGTAATTCGCGTCGGAATACACATAATAGCCTACACTGTCAACGTGAAATAAAACTATATAGAGGTTTAAATCGATCCTATATTGGAACATTTGTTATGATGGCTGGTGCAACGGGCATTTTCGGTACCGTTGACCATAATCGAATGCTAGCATTTGTATCATTACACTGACCAAGTCCTGTTAAAAAGCACATTTTTGGTTCCTTTGTGGAAACAGTGAAGTTGTCTACACAATCTATTCTACTCACAGACTAACTGCGTCGCTGTAACTTCCCCCCATTTCTGATACGGGGATTCCATTTATTGGCAGAAAGTGGAACTTTTATATTTTTCTTCCTTCAAGTGATTTTTCAACGATAGGTTTTTGTTTTTTTCTAGCGAGCCAGTAGGCATAACGATGTATGATTTACAGCTGCAGCCTACGTGACAAAATGTATTGACAACACCCAGCCCGACGTTTCTTTGCATCTATTTTCATGATATGAATAGAATATCTGAAATAAATATTAAAGACATTTAATGACTGTCTTTAATTGGCAGGAGAGTAGCATATATTTAAAAAAGTCAAAAGTCAAAAAGAAACGTTAACGTTTGAGATGGCTCTGGTCGAACTCTGTGTTAACATGAGACCGTTATGTTCAACAAAGGTATGGCATGCAGGTCGTTGCGAGATGACGCGCATTGGCTAACAGCAGCCAGCCTGTCCACTGTCTGTGTGAGTCAAAAAACAGGTCCGCTACGTTTGTTTACATGAATAGAAAACTTTCAGTTAAATCGCCAGCTATGTTAGTTTATTTTGCTTGTCATTAAACACGAATTAAGAGAACATACAATTTCGCTAGGAATTTTTGACTTAATATGAAAATACCGGATTGAGGACAGAGACTTGGCATCTCCTTTAGATTTGGCTGAACAATTGCGTTTCAGGCAGCATAATTACCGGTGAAATGGAAAAGAATGATGCTGGCTAACTCGACGTTTAATGCAATATTATCCGACACTTCGGAGAGAAATTATTTAACCAAGATAAAAGGAAACATACAACTTTTGGCCAATAGATGGCGTACGTGTATCAGAGGGCAGTAGAGCTTAATGGTTCAGACAGTGGATTAAGACATGCAAGGTCCGCGGTTCCATCCCCGGTGCAGCCACAATAAAATTGAACAGTTTCTTGAAGGTAATGGTTTCATTTTGAGTGCATATCTATAGCCTAATGACTTTTCAAGCATAAATTGTGCCTCCCCGTGTAAAAACTATGGAAATTAATTAATATCTGCTCTCCATACAGGACTGTAGCATGTTATCACAATGTTCAAGCTAGAAGTTATTTTTGTTTCATTCTACATTGTCTCATGTGGCTGAAACTTCACTCATGTTCATTTTTGGAATGTAATCTCATCCATATCCCAATAAAGGCTCAATGGCATAGCACCACCTCCTGGGAACAGGAAGTGTGGCTTCATTTCATTTCACATCGTCTGATTTTGCTGACGCTTTAGAACAGGGGTCACCAACCTTTCTGAAACTGAAAGCTACTTCATGGGTACTGAGTCATACTAAGCGCTACCAGTTTGTTTTGTCACGTGCACAATACTGACCTTTGAACTAGAGTGGGTCAGAGTTCACCTAAACTTTTCAACTTCATGGATAGTAAACATATTTTTAAGATATTGTCATTTTTAAATCTATATAAATGCAAGTGTGATTAAAAAAAAATAGCAACAGAATAAAATTAAATTTTAGATGCAGCTCACTAGTGAGTTGTGCTATTTTTAGAACAGGCCTGCGGGCGACTCATGTGGTCCTTGGGGGCGACCTGGTGCCCGCGGGCACCGTGTTGGTGACCCCTGCTTTAGAGATATGTTCCATGTTGGATTATAATCACATCCATGTTCCAATAAATGCTCAATGTCACATCGCCACCTGCTGGCAACAGGAAGCGGCCTTAATTTCACTCAACATCTTCTGATGTGGCTTAGAATTTAGAAATAGGTTTATTATTGGAGTGTAATCAAATTCAAAAACCATACATGGTTCAATATTATAGCGCCACCATCTGGCAAAAGGAAGTGAGGCTTATATCATTGATGCATTCCAATAGCAGCACCAACATCCTCATTGATCAAAGGGGAATTCCTGTGCACACTATACGTTGTCCAGGAAGGTGATTATTTCCAAAGTGTGTACATGTTGTGAAACATGTCATTGGCACAACTATGCCACCAAGGCGGTTGCGCCCATGGTGCTTGGGCCCGTTCATTGCTGCTTGCAGCTATATTTATTATTATTATTCTTTTTCTTCAGGCAAATGGGCTTTTTTGAGGGCCTTGCCATGCGTAAAAAGTCTTGACATTTTGCACACACATCAGAAGTGGTTGCTGTCAGAAGCTCTCAGATGCTCAGACCTGGGCGTGGCCGAGGGACTCCACAGCGCCCCCTATCGCATTGTCTTCTATTGTGGGCAGGCACTTTGACCTACCTGCACCTAATTTGGTGGCCAAATAGCGCTCCTCGGTCCAAACACATTTCTCATTCGGATCTAATCAAATATCCAAACAGGAAGTCAGCCATTTTGGATTTTCTGAGTTTTACACGTACTACACTTTTAAGTACTCCTCCTAGGGGGTTCATCGCATTCACACCAACTGTGGTCAGAATGGTCTCAGGATAGTCATGATGCTAAATTGCCAGGATATTTTTGATAGCTCAAACGGGACAGTCACGGGGAGGATTACAATTTTTATGTCACGCCACGCCAACAGGAAGTGGCCATAATTTCATGGTCTACATTGTCTGATGTGGCTGATATTTTAGAAATTTGTTTATTGTTGGAGTTTAATCACATCCATATCCCAAGAACAGGTCAGTGTTATAGCGCCACCATCTGGCAATAGGAAGTGAGGTCTTTAACATATTTGTATGCATTCCTGCTAGGGCATTCAGCACATTCACACCAAATGCGGTCAGCATGATCTTAAGATAGTCCTTACGCTAAATTGTGAAGGGATTTTTGATATCTCAAACGGTATGGAAATGGCGAGTCGTACAGTACACATATTGCGTGCAAAAAAATGACTTTTTTTTCGACATCGTCCGATCTGGCTGATATTTTACAAATATGTTCACTGTAGCAGTACAATATCAGATATATACATATCAATCGGGGTGTGGCTAGACAGCGCCCCCTATAATTATTATTCTCTTTTTTTTCAATGTATTTTGCATTTTTGAGGTGCTTGCCATGGATGGAAACTCACAGAATTTTGCACACACATGAGAAGTGTTGGCTGTCAGGATGTGTCAGATGCTCAGACCTGGGCGTGGCCAAGGGACTCCACAGCGCCCCCTAATGCTTTGTCTTCTATTGTGGACAGGCACTTTGAGCTACCTTCACCTAATTTGGTATGCATCTGGGACTCCTCTGGACAAACACATTTCTCATTCGCATCAAATCAAATATGTAAACAGGAAGTCAGCCATTTTGAATTTTGTGCATTTTACACGTACTACACTTTTAAGTACTCCTCCTAGGGGGTTCATTGCATTCACACCAAATGTGGTCAAATTGGTCTCAGGATAGTCATGATACTAATTCCAAAGGATATTTTTGATATCTCAAACGGTATGGTCATGGCGAGGCGTACAATTTTCATGTCACGCCGCGCCAACAGGAAGTTGCCATAAATTCATGGTCTACATTGTCTGATCTGGCTGATATTTTACAAATATGTTTACTGTTAGAGTGTAATCACATCCAAATACCAAGAAGAAATCAATGTTATAGCGCCACCATCTGGCAACGGACGTGAGGTTTTTATCATGTTTGTATGCGTTCCTGCTAGGGTATTCATCACATTCACACCAAATGTAGTCATCATGATCTTAGAATAGTCCTGACCCTAAATGACGAAAGGATTTTTGATATCTCAAACGGTTTGGCAATGGCGAGACGTATAATACACACGTTACGCCCAAAAAGAGGAAGTGGGTTTAATTCCGTTCTACATCATCTGATCAGGCTGATATTTTACACATATATTCACCTTTGGAGTGCAATCACATCCATATCCACATTCATCGGGGCGTGGCTAGACAGCGCCCCCTATAATTATTATTCTCTTTTTTTTCAATGTATTTTGCATTTTTGAGGAGCTTGCCATGGATGAAAACTCACGGAATTTTGCACACACATGAGAAGTGTTGGCTGTCAGGAGGTATCAGATGCTCAGACCTGGGCGTGGCCGAGGGACTCCACAGCGCCCCCTAATGCTTTGTCTTCTATTGTGGACAGGCACTTTGAGCTACCTTCACCTAATTCGGTATGCATGTGGGGCTCCTCTGGACAAACACATTTCTCATTCGCATCGAATCAAATATGTGAACAGGAAGTCAGCCATTTTGAATTTTGTGCATTTTACACGTACTACACTTTTAAGTACTCCTCCTAGGGGGTTCATTGCATTCACACAAAATGTGGTCAAAGTGGTCTCAGGATAGTCATGATACTAATTCCAAAGGATATTTTTGATATCTCAAACGGTATGGTCATGGCGAGGCGTACAATTTTCATGTCACGCCGCGCCAACAGGAAGTAGCCATAAATTCATGGTCTACATTGTCTGATCTGGCTGATATTTTACAAATATGTTCACTGTTAGAGTGTAATCACATACAAATACCAAGAAGAAATCAATGTTATAGCGCCACCATCTGGCAACGGAAGTGACGTTTTGATCATGTTTGTATGCGTTCCTGCTAGGGGGTTCATCACATTCACACAAAATGTGGTCAGCATGATATTATACCCCTGACACACAACTATGAACTGATTTTTAATATCTTGGAATGGTATGGCTATGGTCAGCCTTAAAATTAACTTGTAATGCTGCCCAAATAGGAAAATTATATATTAAATAATTTCAAAAAGGTATTAAATTCTACATTGCCTGATTTTGAGGCTACATCTTTTCACATATGTTCATTGTTGGAGTGTCATCACATCCATTAAGCAATAATAGTTTACTATTTTCGCTGGAGACTCATTATCTCCAGTCTTAAAACTTCAACGCAAGTCGCAACTGACTCTCCCATTTCTAATACGCGACTGCCATCTAGTGGCAAAGGTTAGTATTCTTTATAATTTTCGGTATTGTTTCTCTTTTTCTTGGATAAAGTGATTTCTCAACGACAAGTTTTGTTTCTTTTTGCGAGCCAGTAACCATAACGATGTATGAGTAACAGCGGCAGCCTACATGACAAAATGTACTGAAAACACCCAGCCCACAGCAACGTTTTTTCTCATCTATCTTAATTAACTCGATTGAATAACTAAAATAAAAAACAGGCTTTTACTGGCAGGAAAGTATCATATATTTAAAAGATTAACACATATAATGCATATATTGCTTTGACGTTCAATGTTATTTGGATTTTAAAAAAACCGTATTGTAGCATTTTAAGGACTCAATACAAAACAGCTGTTCGGAAAGTTGGCTTGAAAGCCAAGAAGCCTTATTAAGGAATTCGAGCCGTTTCTATTTGACTTCATTCGATTGAAGTGAATGCCGTAACCCAATTAAATGTAATTCGCGTCGGAATACACATAATAGCCTACACTGTCAACGTGAAATAAAAATATATAGAGGTTTAAATCGATCCTGTATTGGGACATTTGTTATGATGGCTGGTGCAACGGGCATTTTCGGTACCGTTGACCATAATCGAATGCTAGCATTTATATCATTACACTGACCAAGTCCTGTTAAAAAGCACATTTTTGGTTCCTTTGTGGAAACAGTGAAGTTGTCTACACAATCTGTTCTACTCACAGACTAACTGCGTCGCTGTAACTTCCCCCCATTTCTGATACGGCGATTCAATTTATTGGCAGAAAGTGGTACTTTCATTTTTTTCTTCCTTCAAGTGATTTTTCAACGATAGGTTTTTGTTTTTTTCTAGCGAGCCAGTAGGCATAACGATGTATGATTTACAGCTGCAGCCTACGTGACAAAATGTATTGACAACACCAGCCCGACGTTTCTTTGCATCTATTTTCATTACATGAATTGAATAACTAAAATAAATATTAAAGACATTTAAAGACTTAAAGACAGGCTTTAACTGGCAGGAGAGTATCATATTTTTAAAAGATTAACTCATGAAGTCAAAAAGAAACTTTAGCGTCTGAGGTGGCTCTGCTCGAACGCTGTGTTAACATGAGACCGTTTTGTTCAACAAAGGTATCACATGCAGGTCGTTGCGAGATGACACGCACGGGCTAACAGCAGCCAGCCAGTCCACTGTCTGTGTGATTCAAAAAACAGGTCAGCTACGTTGGTTTACATGAATAGAAAACTTTCAGTTAAATCGCCAGCTATGTTAGTTTATTAGGCTTGTCATTAAACACGAATTAAGAGAACATACAATTTCGCTAGGAATGGTAAATTAATATGAAAATACTGTATTGAGGGCAGAGAGTTGGCATCTCTTTTAGATTTGGCTGAACAAATGCGTTTCAGGCAGCATAATTACCAGTGAAATGGAAAAGAATGATGCTGGTTAACTAGACGTTTCGTGCAATATTATCCGACACTTCGTAGAGAAATTATTAAACCAAGATAAAAGGAGACATTTGGCCAATAGATGGCACCCGTGTATAAGCGGGCAGTATAGCGTAATGGTTAGGGCGGTGGATTAAGGCACGCAAATTCAGCCGTTCGATCCCCGCTGCAGCCACAATGAATTTGAATAGTTTCTTGAAGCCAATTGTTTTCATTTTGAGTGCATGTTTATGGCCTAATGACTTTTCAAGCATAAATTGTGCCTCCCCGTGTAAAAACTATGGAAATTAATTAATCTCTGCTCTCCATACAGGACTGTAGCATGTTATCACAATGTGCAAGCAAGACGTTATTTTTATTTCATTCTACATTGTCTGATGTGGCTGAAACTTCACACGTTCATTTTTGGAGTGTAATCTCATCCATTTTCCAATAAAGGCTCAATGGCAAAGCGCCACCCGCTGGCAACAGGAAGTGAGCCTTATATTGCATTCTTAAGCATTATTTTTCAATGGGTTCATGACATTCACGGTAAATGTGGTCAGCATGATGCTAGGATGGTCCTGACAAAACAGATTTTTGATTTACTGGGATGATATAGCTATGGTCAGGCACATAAAAAACACATCAAGCCAGACAAACAGGAAGTGGTCATACTTAAATTCTCCAATGTCTGATGTGACTGCAACTTTACACAGATGCTCAGTGTTGGAGTGTAATCAAATCCATATTCCAAAAACGACTCAATGTTATAGCAGCATCATCTGGAAACAGGAATTGACCTTAATTTCGCTGAACATCTTCCGATGTGGCTGAAAATGTACAAATATGTTTATTTCTGGAGTGTAATCAAATTCAAAAAACATACACGGATCAATAATATAGCGCCACCATCTGGCAACAGGAAGTGAGGCTTATATCATTGATGCATTCCAATAGCAGCGCCAACATCTTCATTGATCAAAGGGAAATTCCTGTGCACACTATACGTTGTCCAGGAAGGTGATTATTTCCAAAGTGTGTACATGTTGTGAAACATGTCATTGGCAGAACTATGCCACCAAGGCGGTTGCCCCCATGGGGCTTGGGCCCGTTCATTGCTGCTTGCAGCTATATTTATTATTATTATTATTATTATTATTCTTTCTCTTCCGTCAAATGGGCATTTTTGAGGGCCTTGCCATGGCTAAAAAGTCTTGAAATTTTGCAGACACATCAGAAGTGGTGGCCGTCAGGATCTATCAGATGCTCAGACCTGGGTGTGGCCGAGGGACTCCACAGCGCCCCCTATTGCGCTGACCCCCCCCCCCCATTGCATTGTTGTCTATTGTGGGCAGGCACTTTGAACTACATGAAACTAATTTGGTAACCATGTGTGGCTCCTCAATTCAAACACATTTCTCATTCGCATTGATGCAAATATGCAAACAGGAAGTGAGCTATTTTGGATTTTGTGTGTTTTACACGTACTACACTTTTACGTACTCCTCCTAGGGGGTTCATCGCATTCACACCAACTGTGGTCAGAATGGTCTCAGGATATTCATGATGCTAAATTGCCAGGATATTTTTGATAGCTCAAACGGGATGGTCATGGCGAGGCGTGCAATTTTTATGTCACGCCGCGCCAACAGGAAGTGGTCATAATTTCATGGTCAACATCGTCTGATCTGGCTGATATTTCAGAAATATGTTTAGTCTTGGAGTATAATCACATCCATATCCCAAGAACGGGTCAATGTTATAGCGCCACCATCTGGCAACAGGAAGTGAGGTCTTTATCATATTTGTATGCTTTCCTGCTAGGGCATTCATCACATTCACACGAAATGTGGTCAGCATGATTTTAGGATAGTCATGACCATAAGCTGTGAAGGGATTTTTGATATCTCAAACGGTATGGAAATGGCGAGTCGTACAGTACACATATTTCGTGCAAAAAAATGACTTTTTTTTCGACATCGTCCGATCTGGCTGATATTTTACAAATATGTTCACTGTTGGAGTACAATATGAAATATATACATATCAATCGGGGCGTGGCTACACAGCGCCCCCTATAATTATTATTCTCTTTTTTTTCAATGTATTTAGCATTTTTGAGGTGCTTGCCATGGATGGAAACTCACGGAATTTTGCACACACATGAGAAGTGTTGGCTGTCAGGACGTATCAGATGCTCAGACATGGGCGTGGCCGAGGGACTCCACAGCGCCCCCTAATGCTTTGTCTTCTATTGTGGACAGGCACTTTGAGCTACCTTCACCTAATTTGGTCTGCATGTGGGGCTCCTCTTGCCAAACACATTTCTCATTCGCATCGAATCAAATATGTGAACAGGAAGTCAGCCATTTTGAATTTTGTGCATTTTACACGTACTCCACTTTTAAGTACTCCTCCTAGGGGGTTCATTGCATTCACACGAAATGTGGTCAAAGTGGTCTCAGGATAGTCATGATACTAATTCCAAAGGATATTTTTGATATCTCAAACGGTATGGTCATGGCGAGGCGTACAATTTTCATGTCACGCCGAGCCAACAGGAAGTTGCCATAAATTCATGGTCTACATTGTCTGATCTGGCTGATATTTTACAAATATGTTCACTGTTAGAGTGTAATCACATCCAAATACCAAGAAGAAATCAATGTTATAGCGCCACCATCTGGCAACGGACGTGAGGTTTTTATCATGTTTGTATGGGTTCCTGCTAAGGTATTCATCACATTCACACCAAATGTAGTCATCATGATCTTAGAATAGTCCTGACCCTAAATGACGAAAGGATTTTTGATATCTCAAACGGTTTGGCAATGGCGAGGCGTATAATACACACGTTACGCCCAAAAACAGGAAGTGGGCTTAATTCCGTTCTGCATCATCTGATCGGGCTGATATTTTACAAATATATTCACTTTTGGAGTGCAATCACATCCATATCCACATTCATCTGGGCGTGGCTACACAGCGCCCCCTATGGCTTTTTTCTAATATTGTGGACATATACTTTCACGTAAATGCACCACGTCTGGTAGGCATAAGGGTCTCCTCAAGACACACACATTTCTCATTTGCATCCCTTAACTTTTCCCAACAGGAAGTGAGCTATTTTGGATTTTGTGTGTTTTTAAGTGTTTTTTCACGTACCAAACTTTGAAATACTCTTCCTAGGGGGTTCATCACATTCACACAAAATGTGGTCAGCATGATATTATAGCCCTGACACACAACTATGAACTGATTTTTAATATCTTGGAATGGTATGGCTATGGTCAGCCTTAAAATTAACTTGTAATGCTGCCCAAATAGGAAAATTATATATTAAATAATTTCAAAAAGGTATTAAATTCTACATTGCCTGATTTTGAGGCTACATCTTTTCACATATGTTCATTGTTGGAGTGTCATCACATCCATTAAGCAATAATAGTTTACTATTTTCGCTGGAGACTCATTATCTCCAGTCTTAAAACTTCAACGCAAGTCGCAACTGACTCTCCCATTTCTAATACGCGACTGCCATCTAGTGGCAAAGGTTAGTATTCTTTCTAATTTTCGGTATTGTTTCTCTTTTTCTTGGATAAAGTGATTTCTCAACGACATGTTTTGTTTCTTTTTGCGAGCCAGTAACCATAACGATGTATGAGTAACAGCGGCAGCCTACATGACAAAATGTACTGAAAACACCCAGCCCACACCAACGTTTTTTCTCATCTATCTTAATTAACTCGATTGAATAACTAAAATAAAAAATAGGCTTTTACTGGCAGGAAAGCATCATATATTTAAAAGATTAACACATATAATGCATATATTGCTTTGACGTTCAATGTTATTTGGATTTTTAAAAAACCGTATTGTAGCATTTTAAGGACTCAATACAAAACAGCTGTTCGGAAAGTTGGCTTGAAAATTAAGAAGCCTTATTAAGGAATTTGAGCCGTTTCTATTTGACTTCATTCGATTGAAGTGAATGCCGTAACCCAATTAAATGTAATTCGCGTCGGAATACACATAATAGCCTACACTGTCAACGTGAAATAAAAATATATAGAGGTTTAAATCGATCCTGTATTGGGACATTTGCTATGATGGCTGGTGCAACGGGCATTTTCGGTACCGTTGACCATAATCGAATGCTAGCATTTATATCATTACACTGACCAAGTCCTGTTAAAAAGCACACTTTTGGTTCCTTTGTGGAAACAGTGAAGTTGTCCACACAATCTGTTCTACTCACAGACTAACTGCGTCGCTGTAACTTCCCCCCATTTCTGATACGGCGATTCAATTTATTGGCAGAAAGTGGTACTTTCATTTTTTTCTTCCTTCAAGTGATTTTTCAACGATAGGTTTTTGTTTTTTTCTAGCGAGCCAGTAGGCATAACGATGTATGATTTACAGCTGCAGCCTACGTGACAAAATGTATTGACAACACGCAGCCCGACGTTTCTTTGCATCCATTTTCATTACATGAATTGAATAACTAAAATAAATATTAAAGACATTTAAAGACTTAAAGAAAGGCTTTAACTGGCAGGAGAGTATCATATTTTAAAAAGATTAACACATGAAGTCAAAAAGAAACTTTAGCGTCTGAGGTGGCTCTGCTCGAACGCTGTGTTAACATGAGACCGTTTTGTTCAACAAAGGTATCACATGCAGGTCGTTGCGAGATGACACGCACGGGATAACAGCAGCCAGCCAGTCCACTGTCTGTGTGAGTCAAAAAACAGGTCAGCTACGTTGGTTTACATGAATAGAAAACTTTCAGTTAAATCGCCAGCTATGTTAGTTTATTAGGCTTGTCATTAAACACGAATTAAGAGAACATACAATTTCGCTAGGAATGGTAAATTAATATGAAAATACTGTATTGAGGGCATAGAGTTGGCATCTCTTTTAGATTTGGCTGAACAAATGCGTTTCAGGCAGCATAATTACCAGTGAAATGGAAAAGAATGATGCTTGTTAACTAGACGTTTCGTGCAATATTATCCGACACTTCGTAGAGAAATTATTAAACCAAGATAAAAGGAGACATTTGGCCAATAGATGGCACCCGTGTATAAGCGGGCAGTATAGCGTAATGGTTAGGGCGGTGGATTAAGGCACGCAAGTTCAGCCGTTCGATCCCCGCTGCAGCCACAATGAATTTGAATAGTTTCTTGAAGCCAATTGTTTTCATTTTGAGTGCATGTTTATGGCCTAATGACTTTTCAAGCATAAATTGTGCCTCCCCGTGTAAAAACTATGGAAATTAATTAATCTCTGCTCTCCATACAGGACTGTAGCATGTTATCACAATGTGCAAGCAAGACGTTATTTTTATTTCATTCTACATTGTCTGATGTGGCTGAAACTTCACACGTTCATTTTTGGAGTGTAATCTCATCCATTTTCCAATAAAGGCTAAATGGCAAAGCGCCACCCGCTGGCAACAGGAAGTGAGCCTTATATTGCATTCTTAAGCATTATTTTTCAATGGGTTCATGACATTCACGGTAAATGTGGTCAGCATGATGCTAGGATGGTCCTGACAAAACAGATTTTTGATTTACTGGGATGATATAGCTATGGTCAGGCACATAAAAAACACATCATGCCAGACAAACAGGAAGTGGTCATACTTAAATTCTCCAATGTCTGATGTGACTGCAACTTTACACAGATGCTCAGTGTTGGAGTGTAATCAAATCCATATTCCAAAAAACGACTCAATGTTATAGCAGCATCATCTGGAAACAGGAATTGACCTTAATTTCGCTGAACATCTTCCGATGTGGCTGAAAATGTACAAATATGTTTATTTCTGGAGTTTAATCAAATTCAAAAAACATACACGGATCAATAATATAGCGCCACCATCTGGCAACAGGAAGTGAGGCTTATATCATTGATGCATTCCAATAGCAGCGCCAACATCTTCATTGATCAAAGGGAAATTCCTGTGCACACTATACGTTGTCCAGGAAGGTGATTATTTCCAAATTGTGTACATGTTGTGAAACATGTCATTGGCAGAACTATGCCACCAAGGCGGTTGCCCCCATGGGGCTTGGGCCCGTTCATTGCTGCTTGCAGCTATATTTAGGGCCCAAGCACCGTAGGGTGCGAAGGACCCTATTGTTATTGTAAAGATTATTATTATTATTATTAGGGCCCAAGCACCGTAGGGTGCGAAGGACCCTATTGTTATTGGAAGGATTATTATTATTATTATTATTATTATTATTATTATTATTATTATTCTTTTTCTTCAGGCAAATGGGCTTTTTTGAGGGCCTTGCCATGCGTAAAAAGTCTTGACATTTTGCACACACATCAGAAGTGGTTGCTGTCAGGAGCTCTCAGATGCTCAGACCTGGGCGTGGCCGAGGGACTCCACAGCGCCCCCTATCGCATTGTCTTTTATTGTGGGCAGGCACTTTGAGCTACCTGCACCTAATTTGGTGGCCATATAGCGCTCCTCGGTCCAAACACATTTCTCATTCGGATCTAATCAAATATCCAAACAGGAAGTCAGCCATTTTGGATTTTCTGAGTTTTACACGTACTACACTTTTAAGTACTCCTCCTAGGGGGTTCATCGCATTCACAGCAACGGTGGTCAGAATGGTCTCAGGATAGTCATGATGCTAAATTGCCAGGATATTTTTGATAGTTCAAACAGGACGGTCATGGGGAGGAGTACAATTTTTATGTCACGCCGCGCCAACAGGAAGTGGCCATAATTTCATGGTCTACATTGTCTGATCTGGCTGATATTTTAGAAATTTGTTTATTGTTGGAGTGTAATCACATCCATATCCCAAGAACAGGTCAATGTTATAGCGCCACCATCTGGCAACAGGAAGTGAGGTCTTTAACATATTTGTATGCATTCCTGCTAGGGCATTCAGCACATTCACACCAAATGCGGTCAGCATGATCTTAAGATAGTCCTTACGCTAAGTTGTGAAGGGATTTTTGATATCTCAAACGGTATGGAAATGGCGAGTCGTACAGTACACATATCGCGTGCAAAAAAATGACTTTTTTTTCGACATCGTCCGATCTGGCTGATATTTTAAAAATATGTTCACTGTAGCAGTACAATATCAGATATATACATATCAATCGGGGCGTGGCTAGACAGCGCCCCCTATAATTATTATTCTCTTTTTTTTCAATGTATTTTGCATTTTTGAGGTTCTTGCCATGGATGGAAACTCACAGAATTTTGCACACACATGAGAAATTTTGGCTGTCAAGATGTATCAGATGCTCAGACCTGGGCGTGGCCAAGGGACTCCACAGCGCCCCCTAATGCTTTGTCTTCTATTGTGGACAGGCACTTTGAGCTACCTTCACCTAATTTGGTATGCATGTGGGGCTCCTCTGGACAAACACATTTCTCATTCGTATCGAATCAAATATGTAAACAGGAAGTCAGCCATTTTGAATTTTGTGCATTTTACACGTACTACACTTTTAAGTACTCCTCCTAGGGGGTTCACTGCATTCACACGTAATGTGGTCAAAGTGGTCTCAGGATAGTCATGATACTAATTCCAAAGGATATTTTTGATATCTCAAACGGTATGGTCATGGCGAGGCATACAATTTTCATGTCACGCCACGCCAACAGGAAGTTGCCATAAATTCATGGTCTACATTGTCTGATCTGGCTGATATTTTACAAATATGTTCACTGTTAGAGTGTAATCACATCCAAATACCAAGAAGAAATCAATGTTATAGCGCCACCATCTGGCAACGGACGTGAGGTTTTTATCATGTTTGTATGCGTTCCTGCTTAGGTATTCATCACATTCACACCAAATGTAGTCATCATGATCTTAGAATAGTCCTGACCCTAAATGACGAAAGGATTTTTGATATCTCAAACGGTTTGGCAATGGCGAGGCGTATAATACACACGTTACGCCCAAAAACAGGAAGTGGGCTTAATTCCGTTCTACATCATCTGATCGGGCTGATATTTTACAAATATATTCACTTTTGGAGTGCAATCACATCCATATCCACATTCATCTGGGCGTGGCTACACAGCGCCCCCTATGGCTTTTTTCTAATATTGTGGACATATACTTTCACGTAAATGCACCACGTCTGGTAGGCATAAGGGTCTCCTCAAGACACACACATTTCTCATTTGCATCCCTTAACTTTTCCCAACAGGAAGTGAGCTATTTTGGATTTTGTGTGTTTTTAAGTGTTTTTTCACATACCAAACTTTGAAATACTCTTCCTAGGGGGTTCATCACATTCACACAAAATGTGGTCAGCATGATATTATAGCCCTGACACACAACTATGAACTGATTTTTAATATCTTGGAATGGTATGGCTCTGGTCAGCCTTAAAATTAACTTGTAATGCTGCTCAAACAGTTCATGTTTTAATACAATTATGTATTAAATAATTTCAAAAAGGTATTCAATTCTACATTGCCTGATTTTGAGGCTACAACTTTTCACATATGTTCATTGTTGGAGTGTCATCACATCCATTAAGCAATAATAGTTCACTATTTTCGCTGGAGACTCATTATATCCAGTCTTAAAACTTCAACGCAAGTCGCAAATGACTCTCCCATTTCTTATACGCGACTGCCATCTACTGGCAAAAGTTGGTATTGCATATCTTGCAATGACGTTCAATGTTATTTGGTTTAAAAAAAAACGTGTTGTAGCATTTTAAGGACTCAATACAAAACGGCTGTTCGGAAAGTTAGCTTGAAAACCAAGAAGCCTTATTAAGGAATTCGAGCCGTTTCTATTTCACTTCATTCGATTGAAGTGAATGCCGTAACCCAATTAAATGTAATTCGCGTCGGAATACACATAATAGCCTACACTGTCAACGTGAAATAAAAATATATAGAGGTTTAAATCGATCCTGTATTGGGACATTTGTTATGATGGCTGGTGCAACGGGCATTTTCGGTACCGTTGACCATAATCGAATGCTAGCATTTATATCATTACACTGACCAAGTCCTGTTAAAAAGCACATTTTTGGTTCCTTTGTGGAAACAGTGAAGTTGTCTACACAATCTGTTCTACTCACAGACTAACTGCGTCGCTGTAACTTCCCCCCATTTCTGATACGGCGATTCAATTAATTGGCAGAAAGTGGTACTTTCATTTTTTTCTTCCTTCAAGTGATTTTTCAACGATAGGTTTTTGTTTTTTTCTAGCGAGCCAGTAGGCATAACGATGTATGATTTACAGCTGCAGCCTACGTGACAAAATGTATTGACAACACCCAGCCCGACATTTCTTTGCATCTATTTTCATTACATGAATTGAATAACTAAAATAAATATGAAAAACATTTAAAGACTTAAAGACAGGCTTTAACTGGCAGGAGAGTATCATATTTTTAAAAGATTAACACATGAAGTCAAAAAGAAACTTTAGCGTCTGAGGTGGCTCTGCTCGAACGCTGTGTTAACATGAGACCGTTTTGTTCAACAAAGGTATCACATGCAGGTCGTTGCGAGATGACACGCACGGGCTAACAGCAGCCAGCCAGTCCACTGTCTGTGTGAGTCAAAAAACAGGTCAGCTATGTTGGTTTACATGAATAGAAAACTTTCAGTTAAATCGCCAGCTATGTTAGTTTATTAGGCTTGTCATTAAACACGAATTAAGAGAACATACAATTTCGCTAGGAATGGTAAATTAATATGAAAATACTGTATTGAGGGCAGAGAGTTGGCATCTCTTTTAGATTTGGCTGAACAAATGCGTTTCAGGCAGCATAATTACCAGTGAAATGGAAAAGAATGATGCTGGTTAACTAGACGTTTCGTGCAATATTATCCGACACTTCGTAGAGAAATTATTAAACCAAGATAAAAGGAGACATTTGGCCAATAGATGGCACCCGTGTATAAGCGGGCAGTATAGCGTAATGGTTAGGGCGGTGGATTAAGGCACGCAAATTCAGCCGTTCGATCCCCGCTGCAGCCACAATGAATTTGAATAGGTTCTTGAAGCCAATTGTTTTCATTTTGAGTGCATATTTATGGCCGAATGACTTCTTAAGCGTAAATTGTGCCTCCCCGTGTAAAAACTATGGAAATTAATTAATCTCTGCTCTCCATACAGGACTGTAGCATGTTATCACAATGTGCAAGCAAGAAGTAATTTTTGTTTCATTCTACATTGTCTGATGTGGCAGAAACTTCACACATGTTCATTTTTGGAGTGTAATCTCATCAATATACCAAGAAAGGCTCAATGGCATAGCGCCACCATCTGGCAACAGGAAGTGGCTTTAATTTTACTTGACATCTTCCAATTTGGCAGAAAATGTACAAATATGTTAATTATTGGAGTGTAATCAAATCCATAAACCATACACGGCTCAATATTATAGCGCCAGCATCTGGCAACAGGAAGTGGCTTTAATTTTACTCGACATCTTCAAATTTGGCTGAAAATGTACAAATACGTTCATTTTTGGAGTGAAATCAAATCCATAAACCATACACAGCTCAATATTATAGCGCCACCATCTGGCAATAGGAAGTGAGGCTTATATCATTGATGCATTCCAATAGCAGCAGCAACATCTTCATTGATCAAAGGGGAATTCCTGTGCACACTATTCGTTGTCCAGGAAGGTGATTATTTCCAAAGTGTGTACATATTGTGAAACATGTCATTGGCACAACTGTGCCACCAAGGCGGTTGCGCCCATGGTGCTTGGGCCCGTTCATTGCTGCTTGCAGCTATATTTAGGGCCCAAGCACCGTAGGGTGCGAAGGACCCTATTGTTATTGGAAGGATTATTATTATTATTATTATTATTAGGGCCCAAGCACCGTAGGGTGCGAAGGACCCTATTGTTATTGGAAGGATTATTATTATTATTATTATTATTATTATTATTATTATTCTTTCTCTTCCGTCAAATGGGCATTTTTGAGGGCCTTGCCATGGCTAAAAAGTCTTGAAATTTTGCAGACACATCAGAAGTGGTGGCCGTCAGGATCTATCAGATGCTCAGACCTGGGTGTGGCCGAGGGACTCCACAGCGCCCCCTATTGCGCTGACCCCCCCCCCCCATTGCATTGTTGTCTATTGTGGGCAGGCACTTTGAACTACATGAAACTAATTTGGTAACCATGTGTGGCTCCTCAATTCAAACACATTTCTCATTCGCATTGATGCAAATATGCGAACAGGAAGTGAGCTATTTTGGATTTTGTGTGTTTTACACGTACTACACTTTTACGTACTCCTCCTAGGGGGTTCATCGCATTCACACCAACTGTGGTCAGAATGGTCTCAGGATAGTCATGATGCTAAATTGCCAGGATATTTTCGATAGCTCAAACAGGATGGTAATGGCGAGGCGTGCAATTTTTATGTCACGCCGCGCCAACAGGAAGTGGTCATAATTTCATGGTCTACATCGTCTGATCTGGCTGATATTTTAGAAATATGTTTAGTGTTGAACTATAATCACATCCATATCCCAAGAACGGGTCAATGTTATAGCGCCACCATCTGGCAACAGGAAGTGAGGTCTTTATCATATTTGTATGCCTTCCTGCTAGGGCATTCATCACATTCACACGGAATGTGGTCAGCATGATCTTAGGATAGTCATGACCATAAGCTGTGAAGGGATTTTTGATATCTCAAACGGTATGGAAATGGCGAGTCGTACAGTACACATATTTCGTGCAAAAAAATGACTTTTTTTTCGACATCGTCCGATCTGGCTGATATTTTACAAATATGTTCACTGTTGGAGTACAATATGAAATATATACATATCAATCGGGGCGTGGCTAGACAGCGCCCCCTATAATTATTATTCTCTTTTTTTTCAATGTATTTAGCATTTTTGAGGTGCTTGCCATGGATGGAAACTCACGGAATTTTGCACACACATGAGAAGTGTTGGCTGTCAGGACGTATCAGATGCTCAGACCTGGGCGTGGCCGAGGGACTCCACAGCGCCCCCTAATGCTTTGTCTTCTATTGTGGACAGGCACTTTGAGCTACCTTCACCTAATTTGGTATGCATGTGGGGCTCCTCTGGACAAACACATTTCTCTTTCGCATCGAATCAAATATGTGAACAGGAAGTCAGCCATTTTGAATTTTGTGCATTTTACACGTACTACACTTTTAAGTACTCCTCCTAGGGGGTTCATTGCATTCACACGAAATGTGGTCAAAGTGGTCTCAGGATAGTCCTGATACTAATTCCAAAGGATATTTTTGATATCTCAAACGGTATGGTCATGGCGAGGCGTACAATTTTCATGTCACGCCGCGCCAACAGGAAGTAGCCATAAATTCATGCTCTACATTGTCTGATCTGGCTGATATTTTACAAATATGTTCACTGTTAGAGTGTAATCACATCCAAATACCAAGAAGAAATCAATGTTATAGCGCCACCATCTGGCAACGGAAGTGAAGTTTTTATCATGTTTGTATGCGTTCCTGCTAGGGTATTCATCACATTCACACCAAATGTAGTCATCATGATCTTAGAATAGTCCTGACCCTAAATGACGAAAGGATTTTTGATATCTCAAACGGTTTGGCAATGGCGAGGCGTATAATACACACGTTACGCCCAAAAACAGGAAGTGGGCTTAAATCCGTTCTACATCATCTGATCGGGCTGATATTTTACAAATATATATTCACGTTTGGAGTGCAATCACATCCATATCCACATTCATCTGGGCGTGGCTACACAGCGCCCCCTATGGCTTTTTTCTAATATTGTGGACATATACTTTCACGTAAATGCACCACGTCTGGTAGACATAAGGGTCTCCTCAAGACACACACATTTCTCATTTGCATCCCTTAACTTTTCCCAACAGGAAGTGAGCTATTTCTGATTTTGTGTGTTTTTAAGTGTTTTTTCACGTACCAAAGTTTGAAATACTCTTCCTAGGGGGTTCATCACATTCACACAAAATGTGGTCAGCATGATATTATAGCCCTGACACACAACTATGAATTGATTTTTAATATCTTGGAATGGTATGGCTATGGTCAGCCTTAAAATTAACTTGTAATGCTGCCCAAACAGTTCATGTTTTAATACAATTATGTATTAAATAATTTCAAAAAGGTATTAAATTCTACATTGCCTGATTTTGAGGCTACAACTTTTCACATATGTTCATTGTTGGAGTGTCATCACATCCATTAAGCAATAATAGTTCACTATTTTCGCTGGAGACTCATTATATCCAGTCTTAAAACTTCAACGCAAGTCGCAAATGACTCTCCCATTTCTAATACGCGACTGCCATCTACTGGCAAAAGTTGGTATTGTATATATCTTGCAATGACGTTCAATGTTATTTCGTTTATAAAAAACCGTGTTGTAGCATTTTAAGGACTCAATACAAAACAGCTGTTCGGAAAGTTGGCTTGAAAACCAAGAAGCGTTATTAAAGAATTCGAGCCGTTTCTATTTGACTTCATTCGATTGAAGTGAATGCCGTAACCCAATTAAATGTAATTCGCGTCGGAATACACACAATCGCCTACACTGTGAACGTGAAATAAAAATATATAGAGGTTTAAATCGATCCTATATTGGGACATTTGTTATGATGGCTGGTGCAACGGGCATTTTCGGTACCGTTGACCATAATCGAATGCTAGCATTTATATCATTACACTGACCAAGTCCTGTTAAAAAGCACATTTTTGGTTCCTTTGTGGAAACAGTGAAGTTGTCTACATAATCTATTCTACTCACAGACTAACTGCGTCGCTGTAACTTCCCCCCATTTCTGATACGGGGATTCCATTTATTTGCTGAAAGTGGTACTTTTTTTTTTTCTTCCTTCAAGTGATTTTTCAACGATAGGTTTTTGTTTTTTTCTAGCAGCAGTAGGCATAACGATGTATGATTTACAGCTGCAGCCTACGTGACAAAATGTATTGACAACACCCAGCCCGACGTTTCTTTGCCTCTATTTTCATTATATGAATTGAATATCTGAAATAAATATTAAAGACATTTAATGACTGTCTTTAACTGGCAGGAGAGTAGCATATATTTAAAAGAGTCAAAAGTCAAAAAGAAACGTTAACGTTTGAGGTGGCTCTGGTCGAACTCTGTGTTAACATGAGACCGTTATGTTCAACAAAGGTATCGCATGCAGGTCCTTGCGAGATGACAGGCATGGGCTAACAGCAGCCAGCCTGTCCACTGTCTGTGTGAGTCAAAGAACAGGTCAGCTACGTTGGTTTACAAGAATAGAAAACGTTCAGTTAAATCGCCAGCTATGTTAGTTTATTTTCCTTGTCATTAAACACGAATTAAGAGAACATACAATTTCGCTAGGAATATTTGACTTAATATGAAAATACCGGATTGAGGGCAGAGACATGGCATCTCCTTTAGATTTGGCTGAACAAATGCGTTTCAGGCAGCATAATTACCGGTGAAATGGAAAAGAATTATGCTGGCTAACGAGTCGTTTAATGCAATATTATCAGAGAAGAAATCATAGAGAAATTATTTAACCAAGATAAAAGGAAACATACAACTTTTGGCCAATAAATGGCGTACGTGTATAAGAGGGCAGTATAGTTTAATGGTTCAGGCAGTGGATTAAACACAATAAAGCACAATAAAGTTGAATAGTTTCTTTAAGCCAATGGTTTTATTTTGAGTGCATATTTATAACCGAATGACTATTCAAGCATAAATTGTGCCTCCCGCTGTAAAATCTATGGAAATTAATTCATCTCTGCTCTCCAGACAGGACTGTAGCATGTTATCACAATGTGCAAGCAAGAAGTTGTTTTTATTTCATTCTACATTGTCTGATGAGGCTGAAACTTCACACATGTTCATTTTTGGAGTGTAATCTCATCCATATACCAATAAAGGCTCAATGGCATAGCGCCACCATCTGGCAACAGGAAGTGGCCTTAATTTCATTCTAGATGGTCTGATCTTGTTGATATTACAGATATGTTCGTTGTGGGAGTGTAATCACATCCATATCCCAAAAATGACTCAATGTTATAGCGCCACCATCTGGCAACAGGAAGTGGCCTTAATTTTACTCGACATCTTCCGATGTTGCCGAAAATTTTGAAATAGGTTTATTATTGGAGTGTAATCAAATTCAAAAACCATACACGGCTCAATATTATAGTGCCACCATCTGGCAACAGGAAGTGGGTCTTATATCATTGATGCATTCCAATAGCAACATCAACATCTTCATTGATCAAAGGGGAATTCCTGTGCACACTATACGTTGCCAAGGGAGGTGATTATTTCCAAAGTGTGTACATATTGTTAAACATGTCATTGGCACAACTATGCCACCAAGGCGGTTGCGCCCATGGTGCTTGGGCCCGTTCATTGCTGCTTGCAGCTATATTTATTATTATTATTCTTTTTCTTCAGGCAAATGGGCTTTTTTGAGAGCCTTGCCATGCGTAAAAAGTCTTGACATTTTGCACACACATCAGAAGTGGTTGCTGTCAGGAGCTCTCAGATGCTCAGACCTGGGCGTGGCCGAGGGACTCCACAGCGCCCCCTATCGCATTGTCTTCTATTGTGGACAGGCACTTTGAGCTACCTTCACCTAATTTGGTGGCCATATAGCGCTCCTCGGTCCAAACACATTTCTTATTCGGATCTAATCAAATATCCAAACAGGAAGTCAGCCATTTTGGATTTTCTGCGTTTTACACGTACTACACTTTTAAGTACTCCTCCTAGGGGGTTCATCGCATTCACACCAACTGTGGTCAGAATGGTCTCAGGATATTCATGATGCTAAATTGCCAGGATATTTTTGATAGCTCAAACGGGACGGTCATGGGGAGGAGTACAATTTTTATGTCACGCCGCGCCAACAGGAAGTGGCCATAATTTCATGGTCTACATTGTCTGATCTGGCTGATATTTTAGAAATTTGTTTATTGTTGGAGTGTAATCACATCCATATCCCAAGAACGGGTCAATGTTATAGCGCCACCATCTGGCAATAGGAAGTGAGGTCTTTAACATATTTGTATGCATTCCTGCTAGGGCATTCAGCACATTCACACCAAATGCGGTCAGCATGATCTTAAGATAGTCCTTACACTAAATTGTGAAGGGATTTTTGATATCTCAAACGGTATAAAAATGGCGAGTCGTACAGTACACATATTGCGTGCAAAAAAATGACTTTTTTTTCGACATCGTCCGATCTGGCTGATATTTTACAAATATGTTCAGTGTAGCAGTACAATATCAGATATATACATATCAATCGGGGCGTGGCTAGACAGCGCCCCCTATAATTATTATTCTCTTTTTTTTCAATGTATTTTGCATTTTTGAGGTGCTTGCCATGGATGGAAACTCACAGAATTTTGCACACACATGAGAAGTGTTGGCTGTCAGGATGTATCAGATGCTCAGACCTGGGCGTGGCCAAGGGACTCCACAGCGCCCCCTAATGCTTTGTCTTCTATTGTGGACAGGCACTTTGAGCTACCTTCACCTAATTTGGTATGCATGTGGGGCTCCTCTGGACAAACACATTTCTCATTCGCTTCGAATCAAATATGTAAACAGGAAGTCAGCCATTTTGAATTTTGTGCATTTTACACGTACTACACTTTTAAGTACTCCTCCTAGGGGGTTCATTGTATTCACACGAAATGTGGTCAAACTGGTCTCAGGATAGTCATGACACTAATTCCAAAGGATATTTTTGATATCTCAAACGGTATGGTCATGGCGAGGCGTACAATTTTCATGTCACGCCGCGCCAACAGGAAGTTGCCATAAATTCATGGTCTACATTGTCTGATCTGGCTGATATTTTACAAATATGTTCACTGTTAGAGTGTAATCACATCCAAATACCAACAAGAAATCAATGTTATAGCGCCACCATCTGGCAACGGACGTGAGGTTTTTATCATGTTTGTATGCGTTCCTGCTAAGATATTCATCACATTCACACCAAATGTAGTCATCATGATCTTAGAATAGTCCTGACCGTAAATGACGAAAGGATTTTTGATATCTCAAACGGTTTGGCAATGGCGAGGCGTATAATACACACGTTACGCGCAAAAACAGGAAGTGGGCTTAATTCCGTTCTACATCATCTGATCGGGCTGATATTTTACAAATATATTCACTTTTGGAGTGCAATCACATCCATATCCACATTCATCTGGGCGTGGCTACACAGCGCCCCCTATGGCTTTTTTCTAATATTGTGGACATATACTTTCACGTAAATGCACCACGTCTGGTAGGCATAAGGGTCTCCTCAAGACACACACATTTCTCATTTGCATCCCTTAACTTTTCCCAACAGGAAGTGAGCTATTTTGGATTTTGTGTGTTTTTAAGTGTTTTTTCACGTACCAAACTTTGAAATACTTTTCCTACGGGGTTCATCACATTCACACAAAATGTGGTCAGCATGATATTATAGCCCTGACACACAACTATGAACTGATATTTAATATCTTGGAATGGTATGGCTATGGTCAGCCTTAAAATTAACTTGTAATGCTGCCCAAATAGGAAAATTATATATTAAATAATTTCGAAAAGGTATTAAATTCTACATTGCCTGATTTTGAGGCTACATCTTTTCACATATGTTCATTGTTGGAGTGTCATCACATCCATTAAGCAATAATAGTTTACTATTTTCGCTGGAGACTCATTATCTCCAGTCTTAAAACTTCAACTCAAGTCGCAACTGACTCTCTCATTTCTTATACGCGACTGCCATCTAGTGGCAAAGGTTAGTATTCTTTCTAATTTTCGGTATTGTTTCTCTTTTTCTTGGATAAAGTGATTTCTCAACGACAAGTTTTGTTTCTTTTTGCGAGCCAGTAACCATAACGATGTATGAGTAACAGCGGCAGCCTACATGACAAAATGTACTGAAAACACCCAGCCCACAGCAACGTTTTTTCTCATCTATCTTAATTAACTCGATTGAATAACTAAAATAAAAAACAGGCTTTTACTGGCAGGAAAGTATCATATATTTAAAAGATTAACACATATAATGCATATATTGCTTTGACGTTCAATGTTATTTGGATTTTAAAAAAACCGTATTGTAGCATTTTAAGGACTCAATACAAAACAGCTGTTCGGAAAGTTGGCTTGAAAACCAAGAAGCCTTATTAAGGAATTCGAGCCGTTTCTATTTGACTTCATTCGATTGAAGTGAATGCCGTAACCCAATTAAATGTAATTCGCGTCGGAATACACATAACAGCCTACACTGTCAACGTGAAATAAAAATATATAGAGGTTTAAATCGATCCTGTATTGGGACATTTGTTATGATGGCTGGTGCAACGGGCATTTTCGGTACCGTTGACCATAATCGAATGCTAGCATTTATATCATTACACTGACCAAGTCCTGTTAAAAAGCACATTTTTGGTTCCTTTGTGGAAACAGTGAAGTTGTCTACACAATCTGTTCTACTCACAGACTAACTGCGTCGCTGTAACTTCCCCCCATTTCTGATACGGCGATTCAATTTATTGGCAGAAAGTGGTACTTTCATTTTTTTCTTCCTTCAAGTGATTTTTCAACGATAGGTTTTTGTTTTTTTCTAGCGAGCCAGTAGGCATAACGATGTATGATTTACAGCTGCAGCCTACGTGACAAAATGTATTGACAACACCCAGCCCGACGTTTCTTTGCATCTATTTTCATTACATGAATTGAATAACTAAAATAAATATTAAAGACATTTAAAGACTTAAAGACAGGCTTTAACTGGCAGGAGAGTATCATATTTTTAAAAGATTAACACATGAAGTCAAAAAGAAACTTTAGCGTCTGAGGTGGCTCTGCTCGAACGCTGTGTTAACATGAGACCGTTTTGTTCAACAAAGGTATCACATGCAGGTCGTTGCGAGATGACACGCACGGGCTAACAGCAGCCAGCCAGTCCACTGTCTGTGTGAGTCAAAAAACAGGTCAGCTACGTTGGTTTACATGAATAGAAAACTTTCAGTTAAATCGCCAGCTATGTTAGTTTATTAGGCTTGTCATTAAACATGAATTAAGAGAACATACAATTTCGCTAGGAATGGTAAATTAATATGAAAATACTGTATTGAGGGCAGAGAGTTGGCATCTCTTTTAGATTTGGCTGAACAAATGCGTTTCAGGCAGCATAATTACCAGTGAAATGGAAAAGAATGATGCTGGTTAACTAGACGTTTCGTGCAATATTATCCGACACTTCGTAGAGAAATTATTAAACCAAGATAAAAGGAGACATTTGGCCAATAGATGGCACCCGTGTATAAGCGGGCAGTATAGCGTAATGGTTAGGGCGGTGGATTAAGGCACGCAAATTCAGCCGTTCGATCCCCGCTGCAGCCACAATGAATTTGAATAGTTTCTTGAAGCCAATTGTTTTCATTTTGAGTGCATGTTTATGGCCTAATGACTTTTCAAGCATAAATTGTGCCTCCCCGTGTAAAAACTATGGAAATTAATTAATCTCTGCTCTCCATACAGGACTGTAGCATGTTATCACAATGTGCAAGCAAGACGTTATTTTTATTTCATTCTACATTGTCTGATGTGGCTGAAACTTCACACGTTCATTTTTGGAGTGTAATCTCATCCATTTTCCAATAAAGGCTAAATGGCAAAGCGCCACCCGCTGGCAACAGGAAGTGAGCCTTATATTGCATTCTTAAGCATTATTTTTCAATGGGTTCATGACATTCACGGTAAATGTGGTCAGCATGATGCTAGGATGGTCCTGACAAAACAGATTTTTGATTTACTGGGATGATATAGCTATGGTCAGGCACATAAAAAACACATCATGCCAGACAAACAGGAAGTGGTCATACTTAAATTCTCCAATGTCTGATGTGACTGCAACTTTACACAGATGCTCAGTGTTGGAGTGTAATCAAATCCATATTCCAAAAACGACTCAATGTTATAGCAGCATCATCTGGAAACAGGAATTGACCTTAATTTCGCTGAACATCTTCCGATGTGGCTGAAAATGTACAAATATGTTTATTTCTGGAGTGTAATCAAATTCAAAAAACATACACGGATCAATAATATAGCGCCACCATCTGGCAACAGGAAGTGAGGCTTATATCATTGATGCATTCCAATAGCAGCGCCAACATCTTCATTGATCAAAGGGAAATTCCTGTGCACACTATACGTTGTCCAGGAAGGTGATTATTTCCAAAGTGTGTACATGTTGTGAAACATGTCATTGGCAGAACTATGCCACCAAGGCGGTTGCCCCCATGGGGCTTGGGCCCGTTCATTGCTGCTTGCAGCTATATTTAGGGCCCAAGCACCGTAGGGTGCGAAGGACCCTATTGTTATTGGAAGGATTATTATTATTATTATTATTAGGGCCCAAGCACCGTAGGGTGCGAAGGACCCTATTGTTATTGTAAAGATTATTATTATTATTATTATTATTATTATTAGGGCCCAAGCACCGTAGGGTGCGAAGGACCCTATTGTTATTGTAAAGATTATTATTATTATTATTATTATTATTATTATTATTATTATTCTTTCTCTTCCGTCAAATGGGTATTTTTGAGGGCCTTGCCATGGCTAAAAAGTCTTGAAATTTTGCAGACACATCAGAAGTGGTGGCCGTCAGGATGTATCAGATGCTCAGACCTGGGTGTGGCCGAGGGACTCCACAGCGCCCCCTATTGCGCTGACCCCCCCCCCCCCCCGCATTGTTGTCTATTGTGGGCAGGCACTTTGAGCTACATGAACCTAATTTGGTAAGCATGTGTGGCTCCTCAGTTGAAACACATTTCTCATTCGCATTGATGCAAATATGCGAACAGGAAGTGAGCTATTTTGGATTTTGTGTGTTTTACACGTACTACACTTTTACGTACTCCTCCTAGGGGGTTCATCGCATTCACACCCACTGTGGTCAGAATGGTCTCAGGATATTCATGATGCTAAATTGCCAGGATATTTTTGATAGCTCAAACGGGATGGTCATGGCGAGGCGTGCAATTTTTATGTCACGCCGCGCCAACAGGAAGTGGCCATAATTTCATGGTCTACATCGTCTGATCTGGCTGATATTTTAGAAATATGTTTAGTGTTGGAGTATAATCACATCCATATCCCAAGAACGGGTCAATGTTATAGCGCCACCATCTGGCAACAGGAAGTGAGGTCTTTTTCATATTTGTATGCCTTCCTGCTAGGGCATTCATCACATTCACACGAAATGTGGTCAGCATGATCTTACGATAATCATGACCATAAGCTGTGAAGGGATTTTTTATATCTCAAACAGTATGGAAATGGCGAGTCGTACAGTACACATATTTCGTGCAAAAAAATGACTTTTTTTTCGACATCGTCTGATCTGGCTGATATTTTACAAATATGTTCACTGTTGGAGTACAATATGAAATATATACATATCAATCGGAGCGTGGCTAGACAGCGCCCCCTATAATTATTATTCTCTTTTTTTTCAATGTATTTTGCATTTTTGAGGTGCTTGCCATGGATGGAAACTGACGGAATTTTTCACACACATGAGAAGTGTTGGCTGTCAGGATGTATCAGATGCTCAGACCTGGGCGTGGCCGAGGGACTCCACAGCGCCCCCTAATGCTTTGTCTTCTATTGTGGACAGGCACTTTGAGCTACCTTCACCTAATTTGGTATGCATGTGGGGCTCCTCTGGACAAACACATTTCTCTTTTGCATCGAATCAAATATGTGAACAGGAAGTCAGCCATTTTGAATTTTGTGCATTTTACACGTACTACACTTTTAAGTACTCCTCCTAGGGGGTTCATTGCATTCACACGAAATGTGGTCAAAGTGGTCTCAGGATAGTCATGATACTAATTCCAAAGGATATTTTTGATATCTCAAACGGTATGGTCATGGCGAGGCGTACAATTTTCATGTCACGCCGTGCCAACAGGAAGTAGCCATAAATTCATGGTCTACATTGTCTGATCTGGCTGATATTTTACAAATATGTTCACTGTTAGAGTGTAATCACATCCAAATACCAAGAAGAAATCAATGTTATAGCGCCACCATCTGGCAACGGAAGTGAGGTTTTTATCATGTTTGTATGCGTTCCTGCTAGGGTATTCATCACATTCACACCAAATGTAGTCATCATGATCTTAGAATAGTCCTGACCCTAAATGACGAAAGGATTTTTGATATCTCAAACGGTTTGGCAATGGTGAGGCGTATAATACACACGTTACGCCCAAAAACAGGAAGTGGGCTTAATTCCGTTCTACATCATCTGATCGGGCTGATATTTTACAAATATATTCACTTTTGGAGTGCAATCACATCCATATCCACATTCATCTGGGCGTGGCTACACAGCGCCCCCTATGGCTCTTTTCTAATATTGTGGACATATACTTTCACGTAAATGCACCACATCTGGTAGGCATATGGGTCTCCTCAAGACACACACATTTCTCTTTTGCATCCCTTAACTTTTCCCAACAGGAAGTGAGCTATTTTGGATTTTGTGTGTTTTTAAGTGTTTTTTCACATACCAAACTTTGAAATACTCTTCCTAGGGGGTTCATCACATTCACACAAAATGTGGTCAGCATGATATTATAGCCCTGACACACAACTTTGAACTGATTTTTAATATCTGGGAATGGTATGGCTCTGGTCAGCCTTAAAATTAACTTGTAATGCTGCCCAAACAGTTCATGTTTTAATACAATTATGTATTAAATAATTTCAAAAAGGTATTAAGTTCTACATTGCCTGATTTTGAGGCTACAACTTTTCACATATGTTCATTGTTGGAGTGTCATCACATCCATTAAGCAATAATAGTTCACTATTTTCGCTGGAGACTCATTATATCCAGTCTTAAAACTTCAACGCAAGTTTCAAATGACTCTCCCATTTCTAATACGCGACTGCCATCTACTGGCAAAAGTTGGTATTGTTTCTCTTTTTCTTGGATGAAGTGATTTCTCAATGAAAAGTTTTGTTTCTTTTTGCGAGCCAGTAACCATAACGATGTATGAGTAACAGCGGCAGCCTACGTGACAAAATGTACTGACAACACCCAGCCCACAGCAACGTTTTTTCTCATCTACCTTAATTATATGGATTGAATAACTAAAATAAAAGACAGGCTTTTAATGGCAGGAAAGTATCATATATTTAAAAGATTAACACATATAATGCATATCTTGCAATGACGTTCAATGTTATTTGGTTTTAAAAAAACCGTGTTGTAGCATTTTAAGGACTCAATACAAAACAGCTGTTCGGAAAGTTGGCTTGAAAACCAAGAAGCGTTATTAAGGAATTCGAGCCGTTTCTATTTGACTTCATTCGATTGAAGTGAATGCCGTAACCCAATTAAATGTAATTCGCGTCGGAATACACATAATAGCCTACACTGTGAACGTGAAATAAAAATATATAGAGGTTTAAATCGATCCTGTATTGGGACATTTGTTATGATGGCTGGTGCAACAGGCATTTTCGGTACCGTTGACCATAATCGAATGCTAGCATTTATATCATTACACTGACCAAGTCCTGTTAAAAAGCACATTTTTGGTTCCTTTGTGGAAACAGTGAAGTTGTCTACACAATCTATTCTACTCACAGACTAACTGCGTGGCTGTAACTTCCCCCCATTTCTGATACGGGGATTCCATTTATTTGCAGAAAGTGGTACTTTTATTTTTTTCTTCCTTCAAGTGATTTTTCAACGATAGGTTTTTGTTTTTTTCTAGCAGCAGTAGGCATAACGATGTATGATTTACAGCTGCAGCCTACGTGACAAAATGTATTGACAACACCCAGCCCGACGTTTCTTTGCATCTATTTTCATTATATGAATTGAATATCTGAAATAAATATTAAAGACATTTAATGACAGTCGTTAACTGGCAGGAGAGTATCATATATTTAAAAGAGTAACACATGAAGTCAAAAAGAAACGTGAGCGTTTGAGGTGGCTCTGGTCTTACTCTGTGTTAACATGAAACCGTTATGTTCAACAAAGGTATCGCATGCAGGTCCTTGCGAGATGACAGGCATGGGCTAACAGCAGCCAGCCTGTCCACTGTCTGTGTGAGTCAAAAAACAGGTCAGCTACGTTGGTTTACAAGAATAGAAAACTTTCAGTTAAATCGCCAGCTATGTTAGTTTATTTTGCTTGTCATTAAACACGAATTAAGAGAACATACAATTTCGCGAGGAATTTTTGACTTAATATGAAAATACCGGATTCAGGGCAGAGACTTGGCATCTCCTTTAGATTTGGCTGAACAAATGCGTTTCAGGCAGCATAATTACCGGTGAAATGGAAAAGAATGATGCTGGCTAACGAGACGTTTAATGCAATATTATCAGACACTTCATAGAGAAATTATTTAACCAAGATAAAAGGAAACATACAACTTTTGGCCAATAAATGGCGTACGTGTATAAGAGGGCAGTATAGTTTAATGGTTCAGGCAGTGGATTAAGACATGCAAGGTCCGCGGTTCCATCCCCGGTGCGGCCACAATAAAGTTGAATAGTTTCTTTAAGCCAATGGTTTTATTTTGAGTGCATATTTATAACCGAATGACTTTTCAAGCATAAATTGTGCCTCCCGCTGTAAAATCTATGGAAATTAATTCATCTCTGCTCTCCATACAGGACTGTAGCATGTTATCACAATGTGCAAGCAAGAAGTTGTTTTTGTTTCATTCTACATTGTCTGATGTGGCAGAAACTTCACACATGTTCATTTTTGGAGTGTAATCTCATCCATATACCAATAAAGGCTCAATGGCATAGCGCCACCATCTGGCAACAGGAAGTGGCCTTAATTTCACTCGACATCTTCCGATGTGGCTGAAAATGTAGAAATATTTTTATTATTGGAGTGTAATTAAATCCATATACCAAAAATTGCTCAATGTTATAGCGCCACCATCTGGCAACAGGAAGTGGCTTTAATTTTACTCGACATCTTCCAATTTGGCTGAAAATGTACAAATATGTTAATTTTTGGAGTGAAATCAAATACATAAACCATACCCTGCTCAATATTATAGCGCCACCATCTGGAAATAGGAAGTGAGGCTTATATCATTGATGCATTCCAATAGCAGCAGCAACATCTTCATTGATCAAAGGGGAATTCCTGTGCACACTATACGTTGTCCAGGAAGGTGATTATTTCCAAAGTGTGTACATATTGTGAAACATGTCATTGGCACAACTATGCCACCAAGGCGGTTGCGCCCATGGTGCTTGGGCCCGTTCATTGCTGCTTGCAGCTATATTTAGGGCCCAAGCACCGTAGGGTGCGAAGGACCCTATTGTTATTGTAAAGATTATTATTATTATTATTATTATTATTATTATTATTATTATTCTTTCTCTTCCGTCAAATGGGCATTTTTGAGGGCCTTGCCATGGCTAAAAAGTCTTGAAATTTTGCAGACACATCAGAAGTAGTGGCCGTCAGGATCTATCAGATGCTCAGACCTGGGTGTGGCCGAGGGACTCCACAGCGCCCCCTATTGCGCTGCCCCCCCCCCCCCCCCCGCATTGTTGTCTATTGTGGGCAGGCACTTTGAGCTACATGAACCTAATTTGGTATGCATGTGTGGCTCCTCAGTTGAAACACATTTCTCATTCGCATTGATGCAAATATGCGAACAGGAAGTGAGCTATTTTGGATTTTGTGTGTTTTACACGTACTACACTTTTACGTACTCCTCCTAGGGGGTTCATCGCATTCACACCCACTGTGGTCAGAATGGTCTCAGGATATTCATGATGCTAAATTGCCAGGATATTTTTGATAGCTCAAACGGGATGGTCATGGCGAGGCGTGCAATTTTTATGTCACGCCGCGCCAACAGGAAGTGGCCATAATTTCATGGTCAACATCGTCTGATCTGGCTGATATTTTAGAAATATGTTTAGTGTTGGAGTATAATCACATCCATATCCCAAGAACGGGTCAATGTTATAGCGCCACCATCTGGCAACAGGAAGTGAGGTCTTTATCATATTTGTATGCCTTCCTGCTAGGGCATTCATCACATTCACACGAAATGTGGTCAGCATGATATTAGGATAGTCATGACCATAAGCTGTGAAGGGATTTTTGATATCTCAAACGGTATGGAAATGGCGAGTCGTAGAGTACACATATTTCGTGCAAAAAAAAGACTTTTTTTTCGACATCGTCCGATCTGGCTGATATTTTACAAATATGTTCACTGTTGGAGTACAATATGAAATATATACATATCAATCGGAACGTGGCTAGACAGCGCCCCCTATAATTATTATTCTCTTTTTTTTCAATGTATTTTGCATTTTTGAGGTGCTTGCCATGGATGGAAGCTCACGGAATTTTGCACACACATGAGAAGTGTTGGCTGTCAGGATGTATCAGATGCTCAGACCTGGGCGTGGCCGAGGGACTCCACAGCGCCCCCTAATGCTTTGTCTTCTATTGTGGACAGGCACTTTGAGCTACCTTCACCTAATTTGGTATGCATGTGGGGCTCCTCTGGACAAACACATTTCTCTTTCGCATCGAATCAAATATGTGAACAGGAAGTCAGCCATTTTGAATTTTGTGCATTTTACACGTACTACACTTTTAAGTACTCCTCCTAGGGGGTTCATTGCATTCACACGAAATGTGGTGAAATTGGTCTCAGGATAGTCATGATACTAATTCCAAAGGATATTTTTGATATCTCAAACGGTATGGTCATGGCGAGGCGTACAATTTTCATGTCACGCCGCGCCAACAGGAAGTAGCCATAAATTCATGGTCTACATTGTCTGATCTGGCTGATATTTTACAAATATGTTCACTGTTAGAGTGTAATCACATCCAAATACCAAGAAGAAATCAATGTTATAGCGCCACCATCTGG
Source organism: Conger conger (assembly GCF_963514075.1). Classification (NCBI taxonomy): domain Eukaryota; kingdom Metazoa; phylum Chordata; class Actinopteri; order Anguilliformes; family Congridae; genus Conger; species Conger conger. The sequence continues at coordinate 1,627,189 of NC_083772.1, forward strand.
CAACGGAAGTGAGGTTTTTATCATGTTTGTATGCGTTCCTGCTAGGGTATTCATCACATTCACACCAAATGTAGTCATCATGATCTTAGAATAGTCCTGACCCTAAATGACGAAAGGATTTTTGATATCTCAAACGGTTTGGCAATGGCGAGGCGTATAATACACACGTTACGCCCAAAAACAGGAAGTGGGCTTAATTCCGTTCTACATCATCTGATCGGGCTGATATTTTACAAATATATTCACTTTTGGAGTGCAATCACATCCATATCCACATTCATCTGGGCGTGGCTACACAGCGCCCCCTATGGCTCTTTTCTAATATTGTGGACATATACTTTCACGTAAATGCACCACATCTGGTAGGCATATGGGTCTCCTCAAGACACACACATTTCTCTTTTGCATCCCTTAACTTTCCCCAACAGGAAGTGAGCTATTTTGGATTTTGTGTGTTTTTAAGTGTTTATTCACGTACCAAACTTTGAAATACTCTTCCTAGGGGGTTCATCACATTCACACAAAATGTGGTCAGCATGATATTATAGCCCTGACACACAACTTTGAACTGATTTTTAATATCTGGGAATGGTATGGCTCTGGTCAGCCTTAAAATTAACTTGTAATGCTGCCCAAACAGTTCATGTTTTAATACAATTATGTATTAAATAATTTCAAAAAGGTATTAAGTTCTACATTGCCTGATTTTGAGGCTACAACTTTTCACATATGTTCATTGTTGGAGTGTCATCACATCCATTAAGCAATAATAGTTCACTATTTTCGCTGGAGACTCATTATATCCAGTCTTAAAACTTCAACGCAAGTTTCAAATGACTCTCCCATTTCTAATACGCGACTGCCATCTACTGGCAAAAGTTGGTATTGTTTCTCTTTTTCTTGGATGAAGTGATTTCTCAATGAAAAGTTTTGTTTCTTTTTGCGAGCCAGTAACCATAACGATGTATGAGTAACAGCGGCAGCCTACGTGACAAAATGTACTGACAACACCCAGCCCACAGCAACGTTTTTTCTCATCTACCTTAATTATATGGATTGAATAACTAAAATAAAAGACAGGCTTTTACTGGCAGGAAAGTATCATATATTTAAAAGATTAACACATATAATGCATATCTTGCAATGACGTTCAATGTTATTTGGTTTTAAAAAAACCGTGTTGTAGCATTTTAAGGACTCAATACAAAACAGCTGTTCTGAAAGTTAGCTTGAAAACCAAGAAGCCTTATTAAGGAATTCGAGCCGTTTCTATTTGACTTCATTCGATTGAAGTGAATGCCTTAACCCAATGCAATGGAATTCGCGTCGGAATACACATAATAGCCTACACTGTCAACGTGAAATAAAAATATATAGAGGTTTAAATCGATCCTATATTGGGACATTTGTTATGATGGCTGGTGCAACGGGCATTTTCGGTACCGTTGACCATAATCGAATGCTAGCATTTATATCATTACACTGACCAAGTCCTGTTAAAAAGCACATTTTTGGTTCCTTTGTGGAAACAGTGAAGTTGTCTACACAATCTATTCTACTCACAGACTAACTGCGTCGCTGTAACTTCCCCCCATTTCTGATACGGGGATTCCATTTATTGGCAGAAAGTGGAACTTTTATATTTTTCTTCCTTCAAGTGATTTTTCAACGATAGGTTTTTGTTTTTTTTCTAGCGAGCCAGTAGGCATAACGATGTATGATTTACAGCTTTACGTGACAAAATGTATTGACAACACCCAGCCCGACGTTTCTTTGCATCTATTTTCATTATATGAATAGAATATCTGAAATAAATATTAAAGACATTTAATGACTGTCTTTAACTGGCAGGAGAGTAGCATATATTTAAAAGAGTCAAAAGTCAAAAAGAAACGTTAACGTTTGAGATGGCTCTGGTCGAACTCTGTGTTAACATGAGACCGTTATGTTCAACAAAGGTATGGCATGCAGGTCGTTGCGAGATGACACGCATTGGCTAACAGCAGCCAGCCTGTCCACTGTCTGTGTGAGTCAAAAAACAGGTCAGCTACGTTTGTTTACATGAATAGAAAACTTTCAGTTAAATCGCCAGATATGTTAGTTTATTTTGCTTGTCATTAAACACGAATTAAGAGAACATACAATTTCGCTAGGAATTTTTGACTTAATATGAAAATACCGGATTGAGGGCAGAGACTTGGCATCTCCTTTAGATTTGGCTGAACAAATGCGTTTCAGGCAGCATAATTACCGGTGAAATGGAAAAGAATGATGCTGGCTAACTAGACGTTTAATGCAATATTATCCGACACTTCAGAGAGAAATTATTTAACCAGGATAAAAGGAAACATACAACTTTTGGCCAATAGATGGCGTACGTGTATAAGAGGGCAGTATAGCTTAATGGTTCAGACAGTGGATTAAGACATGCAAGGTCCGCGGTTCCATCCCCGGTGCGGCCACAATAAAGTTGAATAGTTTCTTTACGCCAATGGTTTTATTTTGAGTGCATATTTATAACCGAATGACTTCTCAAGCGTAAATTGTGCCTCCCGCTGTAAAATCTATGGAAATTAATTCATCTCTGCTCTCCATACAGGACTGGAGCATATTATTACACTGTGCAAGCAAGAAGTAATTTTTGTTTCATTCTACATTGTCTGATGTGGCAGAAACTTCACACATGTTCATTTTTGGAGTGTAATCAAATCCATAAACCATACACGGCTCAATATTATAGCGCCACCATCTGGCAACAGGAAGTGGCTTTAATTTTACTCGACATCTTCCAATTTGGCTGAAAATGTAGAAATATGTTCATTTTTGGAGTGAAATCCAATCCATAAACCATACACAGCTCAATATTATAGCGCCACCATCTGGCAATAGGAAGTGAGGCTTATATCATTGATGCATTCCAATAGCAGCAGCAACATCTTCATTGATCAAAGGGGAATTCCTGTGCACACTATTCGTTGTCCCGGAAGGTGATTATTTCCAAAGTGTGTACATATTGTGAAACATGTCATTGGCACAACTGTGCCACCAAGGCGGTTGCGCCCATGGTGCTTGGGCCCGTTCATTGCTGCTTGCAGCTATATTTATTATTATTATTATTATTATTATTATTATTATTCTTTCTCTTCCGTCAAATGGGCATTTTTGAGGGCCTTGCCATGGCTAAAAAGTCTTGGAATTTTGCAGACACATCAGAAGTGGTGGCCGTCAGGATCTATCAGATGCTCAGACCTGGGTGTGGCCGAGGGACTCCACAGCGCCCCCTATTGCGCTGCCCCCCCCCCCCCCCCCGCATTGTTGTCTATTGTGGGCAGGCACTTTGAGCTACATGAACCTAATTTGGAATGCATGTGTGACTCCTCAATTGAAACACATTTCTCATTCGCATTGACGCAAATATGCGAACAGGAAGTCAGCCATTTTGAATTTTGTGCGTTTTCACATGTACTACACTTTGAAGTACTCCTCCTAGGCGGTTCATCGCATTCACACCAAATGTGGTAAGAATGGTCTCAAGATAGTCATGATTCTAAATTGCCAGGATATTTTTGATATCTCAAACGGTATGGTCATGGCGAGGCATACAATTTTTATGTCACGCCGCGCCAAAAGGAAGTGGCCATAATTTTGTGGTTTACATTGTCTGATCTGGCTGATATTTTACAAATATGTTCATTGTGTGAGTATACTCACATCCATGTCCCAGGAAGAAGTCAATGTTATAGCGCCACCATCTGGCAACAGGAAGTGAGGTTTTTATCATATTTGTATGCGTTCCTGCTAGGGTATTCATCACATTCACACCAAATGTAGTCAGCATGATCTTAGGATAGTCCTGACCCTAAAAGCCAAACGGATTTTTGATATCTCAAACGGTTTGGCAATGGCGAGGCGTACAATACACACGTTACGAGCGAAAACAGGAAGTGGGCTTAATTCCGTTCTACATCGTCTGATTGGGCTGATATTTTACAGATATATTCACTTTTGGAGTGCAATCACATCCTTATCCACATACATCTGGGCGTGGCTACGCAGCGCCCCCTATGGTTCTTTTCTAATATTGTGGACATATACTTTCACGTAAATTCACCGAATATGGTATGCATATGGGTCTCCTCAAGACACACACATTTCTCATTTGCATCCCTTAACTTTTCCAAACAGGAAGTGAGCTATTCTGGATTTTGTGTGTTTTTAAGTGTTTTTACACGTACCAAACTCTGAAATACTCCTCCTAGGGGGTTCATCACATTCACACCAAATGTGGTGAGAATGGTCTCAGGATAATCCTGATGCTAAATTGAAAGGATATTTCTGATAGGTCAAACGGTACGGCTATGGCGAGGCGTACAATTTGAGGTCTCGCTGCGGCAACAGGAAGTGGTCGTAATTTCATTCTAGATGGTCTGATCTGGTTGATATTACACAGATATGTTCGTTGTGGGAGTGTAATCACATCCATATCCCAAAAATGACTCAATGTTATCGTGCCACCATCTGGCAACAGGAAGTGGCCTTATTTTTACTCGACATCTTTCGATGTGGCCGAAAATTTAGAAATATGTATATTGTTGGAGTGTAATTAAATCCATATTCCAAAAATGACTCAATGTTATAGCGCCACCATCTGGAAACTTGAACATTGAATGAACTTAATATCACTCAACATCTTCCGATGTGGCTGAAAATTTTGAAATAGGTTTATTATTGGAGTGTAATCAAATTCAAAAACCATACACGGCTCAATATTATAGCGCCACCATCTGGAAACAGGAAGTGAGTGTTATATCATTGATGCATTCCAATAGCAACACCAACATCTTCATTGATCAAAGGGGAATTCCTGTGCACACTATACGTTGCCAAGGAAAGTGATTATTTCCAAAGTGCGTACATATTGTTAAACATGTCATTGGCACAACTATGCCACCAAGGCGGTTGCGCCCATGGTGCTTGGGCCCGTTCATTGCTGCTTGCAGCTATATTTATTATTATTATTCTTTTTTTTTCAATGTTTTGTGCATTTTTGAGGTGCTTGCCATTGATGAAAACTCACAGAATTTTGCACACACATCAGAAGTGGTGGCTGTCAGGTTGTCTCAGATGCTCAGACCTGGGCGTGGCTGAGGGACTCCACAGCGCCCCCTATCGCATTGTCATCTATTGTGGGCAGGCACTTTGAGCTACCTTCACAAAATTTAGTACGCATATAGCACTCCTCGGTCCAAACACATTTCTCATTCGCATCTAATCAAATATAAAAACAGGAAGTCAGACATTTTGGATTTTGTGCGTTTTACACGTACTGCACTTTTAAGTACTCCTCCTAGGGGGTTCATCACATTCACACCACCTGTGGTCAGAATGGTCTCAGGATATTCATGATGCTAAATTGCCAGGATATTTTTGATAGCTCAAACGGGACGGTCCTGGGGAGGCGTAGAATTTTTATGTCACGCCACGCCAACAGGAAGTGGCCGTAATTTCATGGTTTACATCGTCTGATCTGGCTGATATTTTAGCAATACGTTTATTGTTGGAGTATAATCACATCCATATCCCAAGAACGGGTCAATGTTATAGCGCCACCATCTGGCAACAGGAAGTGAGGTCTTTATCATATTTGTATGCCTTCCTGCTAGGGCATTCATCACATTCACACGAAATGTGGTCCGCATGATCTTAGGATAGTCATGACCATAAGCTGTGAAGGGATTTTTGATATTTCAAACGGTATGGAAATGGCGAGTCGTACAGTACACATATTGCGTGCAAAAAAATGACTTTTTTTTTGACATCGTCCGATCTGGCTGATATTTTACAAATATGTTCAGTGTTGGAGTACAATATGAAATATATACATATCAATCGGGGCGTGGCTAGACAGCGCCCCCTATAATTATTATTCTCTTTTTTTTCAATGTATTTTGCATTTTTGAGGTGCTTGCCATGGATGAAAACTCACAGAATTTTGCACACACATGAGAAGAGTTGGCTATCAGGACTTATCAGATGCTCAGACCTGGGCGTGGCCGAGGGACTCCACAGCGCCCCCTAATGCTTTGTCTTCTATTGTGGACAGGCACTTTGAGCTACCTTCACCTAATTTGGTATGCATGTGGGCCTCCTCTGGACAAACACATTTCTCATTCGCATCAAATAAAATATGTGAACAGGAAGTCAGCCATTTTGAATTTTGTGCATTTTACACGTACTACACTTTTAAGTACTCCTCCTAGGGGGTTCATTGCATTCACACGAAATGTGGTCAAAGTGGTCTCAGGATAGTCATGATACTAATTCCAAAGGATATTTTTGATATCTCAAAGGGAATGGTCATGGCGAGGCGTAAAATTTTCATGTCACGCCGCGCCAACAGGAAGTAGCCATAAATTCATGGTCTACATTGTCTGATCTGGCTGATATTTTACAAATATGTTCACTGTTAGAGTGTAATCACATCCATATACCAAGAAGAAATCAATGTTATAGCGCCACCATCTGGCAACGGAAGTGTGGTTTTTATCATGTTTGTATGCGTTCCTGCTAGAGTATTCATCACATTCACACCAAATGTAGTCATCACGATCTGAGAATAGTCCTGACCCTAAATGACGAAAGGATTTTTGATATCTCAAACGGTTTGGCAATGGCGAGGCGTATAATACACACGTTACGCCCAAAAACAGGAAGTGGGCTTAATTCCGTTCTACATCATCTGATCGGGCTGATATTTTACAAATATATTCACTTTTGGAGTGCAATCACATCCATATCCACATTCATCTGGGCGTGGCTACACAGCGCCCCCTATGGCTTTTTTCTAATATTGTGGACATATACTTTCACGTAAATGCACCACGTCTGGTTGGCATAAGGGTCTCCTCAAGACACACACATTTCTCATTTGCATCCCTTAACTTTTCCCAACAGGAAGTGAGCTATTTTGGATTTTGTGTGTTTTTAAGTGTTTTTTCACATACCAAAGTTTGAAATACTCTTCCTTGGGGGTTCATCACATTCACACAAAATGTGGTCAGCATGATATTATAGCCCTGACACACAACTATGAACTGATTTTTAATATCTTGGAATGGTATGGCTATGGTCAGCCTTAAAATTAACTTGTAATGCTGCCCAAACAGGAAAATTATGTATTAAATCATTTCAAAAAGGTATTGAATTCTACATTGCCTGATTTTGAGGCTACAACTTTTCACATATTTTCATTGTTGGAGTGTCATCACATGCATTAAGCAATAATAGTTCACTATTTTCGCTGGAGACCCATTATATCCAGTCTTAAAACTTCAACGCAAGTCGCAACTGACTCTCCCATTTCTAATACGCGACTGCCATCTACTGCCAAAAGTTGGTATTGTTTCTCTTTTTCTTGGATAAAGTGATTGTTTCTTTTTGCGAGCCAGTAACCATAATGATGTATGAGTAACAGCGGCAGCCTACGTGACAAAATGTACTGACAACACCCAGCCCACAGCAACGTTTTTTCTCATCTACCTTAATTATATGGATTGAATAACTAAAATAAAAGACAGGATTTTACTGGCAGGAAAGAATTATATATTTAAAAGATTAACACATATAATGCATATCTTGCATTGACGTTCAATGTTATTTGGTTTAAAAAAAAACGTAGTGTAGCATTTTAAGGACTCAACACAAAACAGCTGTTCGGAAAGTTGGCTTGAAAACCAAGAACCCTTATAAAGGAATTCGAGCCGTTTCTATTTGACTTCATTCGATTGAAGTGAATGCCGTAACCCAATTAAATGTAATTCGCGTCGGAATACACATAATAGCCTACACTGTCAACGTGAAATAAAAATATATAGATGTTTAAATCGATCCGATATTAGGACATCTGTTATGATGGCTGGGGCAACGGGCATTTTCGGTACCGTTGACCATAATCGAATGCAAGCATTTATATCATTACACTGACCAATTCCTGTTAAAAAGCACATTTTTGGTTCATTTGTGGAAACAGTGAATTTGTCTACACAATCTATTCTACTCACAGACTAACTGCGTCGCTGTAACTCCCCCCCATTTCTGATACGGGGATTCCATTTATCTGCAAAAAGTGGTACTTTGATTTTTTTCTTCCTTCAAGTGATTTTTCAACGATAGGTTTTTGTTTTTTTCTAGCGAACCAATAGGCATACCGATGTAGGATTTACAGCTGCACCCTACGTGAGAAAATGTATTGACAACACCCAGCCCGACGTTTCTTTGCATCTATTTTCATTATATGAATTGAATAACTAAAATAAATATTAAAGACATTTAAAGACTTAAAGACAGGCTTTAACTGGCAGGAAAGTATCATATATTTAAAAGATTAACACATATAATGCATATCTTGCATTGACGTTGAATGTTATGAGGTTTTAAAAAAAATGTATTGTAACATTTTAAGTTCTCAATACAAAACAGCTGTTCGGAAAGTTAGCTTGAAAACCAAGAAGCCTTATTCAGGAATTCGAGCCGTTTCTATTTGACTTCATTCGATTGAAGTGAATGCCGTAACCCAATTAAATGTAATTCGCGTCGGAATACACATAATAGCCTACACTGTCAACGTGAAATAAAAATATGTAGAGGTTTAAATCGATCCTATATTGGGACATTTGTTATGATGACTGGTGCAACGGGCATTTTCGGTACCGTTGACCATAATCGAATGCTAGCATTTATATCATTACACTGACCAAGTCCTCTTAAAAAGCACATTTTTGGTTCCTTTGTGGAAACAGTGAAGTTGTCTACTCAATCTATTCTACTCACAGACTAACTGCGTCGTTGTAACTTCCCCCCATTTCTGATACGGGGATTCCATTTATTGGCAGAAAATGGTACTTTTATATTTTTCTTCCTTCAAGTGATTTTTCAACGATAGGTTTTTGTTTTTTTTCTAGCGAGCCAGTAGGCATAACGATGTATGATTTACAGCTGCAGCCTACGTGACAAAATGTATTGACAACACCCAGCCCGACGTTTCTTTGCATCTATTTTCATTATATGAATAGAATATCTGAAATAAATATTAAAGACATTTAATGACTGTCTTTAACTGGCAGGAGAGTAGCATGTATTTAAAAGAGTCAAAAGTCAAAAAGAAACGTTAACGTTTGAGATGGCTCTGGTCGAACTCTGTGTTAACATGAGACCGTTATGTTCAACAAAGGTATGGCATGCAGGTCGTTGCGAGATGACGCGCATTGGCTAACAGCAGCCAGCCTGTCCACTGTCTGTGTGAGTCAAAAAACAGGTCAGCTACGTTTGTTTACATGAATAGAAAACTTTCAGTTAAATCGCCAGATATGTTAGTTTATTATGCTTGTCATTAAACACGAATTAAGAGAACATACAATTTCGCTAGGAATTTTTGACTTAATATGAAAATACCGGATTGAGGGCAGAGACTTGGCATCTCCTTTAGATTTGGCTGAACAAATGCGTTTCAGGCAGCATAATTACCGGTGAAATGGAAAAGAATGATGGTGGCTAACTAAACGTTTAATGCAATATTATCCGACACTTCGGAGAGAAATTATTTAACCAAGATAAAAGGAAACATACAACTTTTGGCCAATAGATGGCGCCCGTGTATAAGAGGGCAGTATAGCTTAATGGTTCAGACAGTGGATTAAGACATGCAAGGTCCGCGGTTCCATCCCCGGTGTGGCCACAATAAAGTTGAATAGTTTCTTTACGCCAATGGTTTTATTTTGAGTGCTTAATTATAACCGAATGACTTCTCAAGCGTAAATTGTGCCTCCCGCTGTAAAATCTATTGAAATTAATTAATCTCTGCTCTCCATACAGGACTGGAGCATATTATTACAATGTGCAAGCAAGAAGTAATTTTTGTTTCATTCTACATTGTCTGATGTGGCAGAAACTTCACACATGTTCATTTTTGGAGTGTAATCTCATCCATATACCAAGAAAGGCTCAATGGCATAGCGCCACAATCTGGCAACAGGAAGTGGCTTTAATTTTACTTGACATCTTCCAATTTGGCTGAAAATGTACAAATATGTTAATTATTGGAGTGTAATCAAATCCATAAACCATACAAGGCTCAATATTATAGCGCCACCATCTGGCAACAGGAAGTGGCTTAAATTTTACTTGACATCTTCCAATTTGGCTGAAAATGTACAAATATGTTAATTATTGGAGTGTAATCAAATCCATGAACCATACACGGCTCAATATTATAGCGCCACCATCTGGCAATAGGAAGTGAGGCTTATATCATTGATGCATTCCAATAGCAGCAGCAACATCTTCATTGATCAAAGGGGAATTCCTGTGCACACTATACGTTGTCCAGGAAGGTGATTATTTCCAAAGTGTGTACATATTGTGAAACATGTCATTGGCACAACTATGCCACCAAGGCGGTTGCGCCCATGGTGCTTGGGCCCGTTCATTGCTGCTTGCAGCTATATTTATTCTTTTTTTTTTAATGTTTTGTGCATTTTTGAGGTGCTTGCCATGAATGAAAACTCACGGAATTTTGCACACACATCAGAATTGGTGGCTGTCAGGATCTCTCAGATGCTCAGACCTGGGCGTCGCTGAGGGACTCCACAGCGCCCCCTATCGCATTGTCTTCTATTGTGGGCAGGCACTTTGAGCTACCTGCACCATATTTAGTGTGCATATAGCACTCCTCAGGCCAAACACATTTCAAATTTGCATCTAATCAAATATGCAAACAGGAAGTCAGCCATTTTGGATTTTATGCGTTTTACACGTTCTACACTTTTAAGTACTCCTCCTAGGGGGTTCATCGCATTCACACCAACTGTGGTCAGAATGGTCTCAGGCTAGTCATGATACTAAATTGCCAGGATATTTTTTATAGCTCAAACGGGACAGTCACGGGGAGGATTACAATTTTTATGTCACGCCACGCCAACAGGAAGTGGCCGTAATTTCATGGTCGACATCGTCTGATCTGGCTGATATTTTAGAAATACGTTTATTGTTGGAGTATAATCACATCCATATCCCAAGAACGGGTCAATGTTATAGCGCCACCATCTGGCAACAGGAAGTGTGGTCTTCATCATATTTGTATGCCTTCCTGCTAGGGCATTCATCACATTCACACGAAATGTGGTCAGCATGATCTTAGGATAGTCATGACCATAAGCTGTGAAGGGATTTTTGATATCTCAAACGGTATGGAAATGGCGAGTCGTACAGTACACATATTGCGTGCAAAAAAATGACTTTTTTTTCGATATCGTCCGATCTGGCTGATATTTTACAAATATGTTCACTGTTGGAGTACAATATGAAATATATACATATCAATCGGGGCGTGGCTAGACAGCGCCCCCTATAATTATTATTCTCTTTTTTTTCAATGTATTTTGCATTTTTGAGGTGCTTGCCATGGATGAAAACTCACGGAATTTTGCACACACATGAGAAGTGTTGGCTGTCAGGATGTTTCAGATGCTCAGACCTGGGCGTGGCCTAGGGACTCCACAGCGCCCCCTAATGTTTTGTCTTCTATTGTGGACAGGCACTTTCAGCTACCTTCACCTTATTTGGTATGCATGTGGGCCTCCTCTGGACAAACACATTTCTCATTCGCATCGAATCAAATATGTGAACAGGAAGTCAGCCATTTTGAATTTTGTGCATTTTACACGTACTACACTTTTAAGTACTCCTCCTAGGGGGTTCATTGCATTCACACAAAATGTGGTCAAAGCGGTCTCAGGATAGTCATGATAATAATTCCAAAGGATATTTTTGATATCTCAAACGGTATGGTCATGGCGAGGCGTACAATTTTCATGTCACGCCGCGCCAACAGGAAGTAGCCATAAATTCATGCTCTACATTGTCTGATCTGGCTAATATTTTACAAATATGTTCACTGTTAGAGTGTAATCACATCCAAATACCAAGAAGAAATCAATGTTATAGCGCCACCATCTGGCAACGGATGTGACGTTTTTATCATGTTTGTATGCGTTCCTGCTAGGGTATTCATCACATTCACACCAAATGTAGTCATCATGATCTTAGAATAGTCCTGACCCTAAATCACGATAGGATTTTTGATATCTCAAACGGTTTGGCAATGGCGAGGCGTATAATACACACGTTACGCCCAAAAACAGGAAGTGGGCTTAATTCCGTTCTACATCATCTGATCGGGCTGATATTTTACAAATATATTCACTTTTGGAGTGCAATCACATCCATATCCACATTCATCTGGGCGTGGCTACACAGCGCCCCCTATGGCTTTTTTCTAATATTGTGGACATATACTTTCACGTAAATGCACCACGTCTGGTAGGCATAAGGGTCTCCTCAAGACACACACATTTCTCATTTACATCCCTTAACTTTTCCCAACAGGAAGTGAGCTATTTTGGATTTTGTGTGTTTTTAAGTGTTTTTTCACGTACCAAAGTTTGAAATACTCTTCCTAGGGGGTTCATCACATTCACACAAAATGTGGTCAGCATGATATTATAGCCCTGACACACAACTATGAACTGATTTTTAATATCTTGGAATGGTATGGCTATGGTCAGCCTTAAAATTAACTTGTAATGCTGCCCAAACAGGAAAATTATGTATTAAATCATTTCAAAAAGGTATTAAATTCTACATTGCCTGATTTTGAGGCTACAACTTTTCACATATGTTCATTGTTGGAGTGTCATCACATCCATTCAGCAATAATAGTTCACGATTTTCGCTGGAGACTCATTATATCCAGTCTTAAAACTTCAACGCAAGTCGCAACTGACTCTCCCATTTCTAATACGCGACTGCCATCTATTGGCAAAAAAAAAGTATTGTTTCTCGTATTCTGGGATAAAGTGATTTCTCAACGACAGGTTTTATTAATTTTTGCGAGCCAGTAACCATAACGATGTATGAGTAACAGCGGCAGCCTACGTGACTAAATGTACTGACAACACCCAGCCCACAGCAACGTTTTTTCACATCTACCTTACTTAACTCGATTGAATAACTAAAATAAGAAACAGGCTTTTACTGGCAGGAAAGTATCATGTATGTAAAAGATTAACACATATAATTCATATATTGCATTGACGTTAAATGGTGTTAAAAAATCGTATTGTAGCATTTTAAGGACTCAATACAAAACGGCTGTTCGGAAAGTTAGTTTGAAAACCAAGAAGCCTTATTAAGGAATTCGAACCGTTTCTATTTGACTTCATTCGATTGAAGTGAATGCCGTAACCCAATTAGTAATTCGCGTCGGAATACACATAATAGCCTACACTGTCAACGTGAAATAAAAATATATAGAGGTTTAAATCGATCCTATATTGGGACTTTTGTTATGATGGCTGGTGCAACGGGCATTTTCGGTAATGTTGACCATAATCGAATGCTAGCATTTATATCATTACACTGACCAAGTACCGTTAAAAAGCATATTTTAAGCTCCCTTCTGGAAACAGTGAAGTTGTCTACACGGTCTACTCTAATCACAGACTAACTGCGTCGCTGTAACTTCCCCCATTTCTGATACGGGGATTCCATTCATTGGCAAAAAATGGTACTTTCATTTTTTTCTTCCTTCAAGTGATTTTTCAACGATAGGTTTTTTTTATTTTTATAGCGTGCCAGTATGCATAACGATTGTTGATTTACAGCTGCAGCCTCCGTGACAAAATGTAATGACAACACCCAGCCCGACGTTTCTTTGCATCTATTTTCATTATATGAATTGAATAACTAAAATAAATATTAAACACATTTAAAGACTTAAAGACAGGCTTCAACTGGCACGAGAGTATCATATATTTAAAACATGAACACATGAAGTCAAAAGGAAACGTCAGCGTTTGAGGTGTCTCTGCTCGAACGCTGTGTTAACATGAGACCGTTATGTTCAACAAAGGTATCGCATGCAGGTCGTTGCCAGATGACACGCACAGGGTAACAGCAGCCAACCTGTCCACTGTTTGTGTGAGTCAAAAAACAGGTCAACTACGTTGGTTTACATGAATATAAAACTTTCAGTTAAATCGCCAGCTATGTTTGTTTATTAGGCTTGTCATTAAACACGAATTAAGAGAACATACAATTTCGCTAGGAATGGTAACTTAATATGAAAATACTGTATTGAGGGCAGAGAGTTGGCATCTCTTTTAGATTTGGCTGAACAAATGCGTTTCAGGCAGCATAATTACCGGTGAAATGGAAAAGAATGATGCTGGCTAACTAGACGTTTCATGCAATATTATCCGACACTTCGGAGAGAAATTATTTAACCAAGATAAAAGGAAACATACAACTTTTGGCCAATAGATGGCACCCGTGTATCAGCGTGCAGTGCAGCGTAATGGTTCGGGCGGTGGATTAAGGCACGCAAATTCAGCGGTTCCATCCCCGGTGCAGCCACAATAAAATTGAACAGTTTCTTGAAGGTAATGGTTTTATTTTGAGTGCATATCTATAGCCTAATGACTTTTCAAGCATAAATTGTGCCTCCCCGTGTAAAAACTATGGAAATTAATTAATCTCTGCTCTCCATACAGGACTGTAGCATGTTATCACAATGTTCAAGCTAGAAGTTATTTTTGTTTCATTCTACATTGTCTCATGTGGCTGAAACTTCACTCATGTTCATTTTTGGAATGGAATCTCATCCATATCCCAATAAAGGCTCAATGGCATAGCACCACCTCCTGGGAACAGGAAGTGTGGCTTCATTTCATTTCACATCGTCTGATTTTGCTGACGCTTTAGAGCAGGGGTCACCAACCTTTTTGAAACTGAGAGCTACTTCATGGGTACTGAGTCATACTAAGCGCTACCAGTTTGTTTTGTCACGTGCACAATACTGACCTTTGAACTAGAGTAGGTCAGAGTTCACCTAAACTTTTCAACTTCATGGATAGTAAACATATTTTTAAGATATTGTCATTTTTAAATCTATATAAATGCAAGTGTGATTAAAAAAAAATAGCAACAGAATAAAATTAAATTTTAGATGCAGCTCACTAGTGAGTTGTGCTATTTTTAGAACAGGCCTGCGGGCGACTCATGTGGTCCTTGGGGGCGACCTGGTGCCCGCGGGCACCGTGTTGGTGACCCCTGCTTTAGAGATATGTTCCATGTTGGATTATAATCACATCCATGTTCCAATAAATGCTCAATGTCACATCGCCACCTGCTGGCAACAGGAAGCAGCCTTAATTTCACTCAACATCTTCTGATGTGGCTTAGAATTTAGAAATAGGTTTATTATTGGAGTGTAATCACATTCAAAAACCATACATGGTTCAATATTATAGCGCCAGCATCTGGCAACAGGAAGTGAGGCTTATATCATTGATGCATTCCAATAGCAGCACCAACATCTTCATTGATCAAAGGGGAATTCCTGTGCACACTATACGTTGTCCAGGAAGGTGATTATTTCCAAAGTGTGTACATGTTGTGAAACATGTCATTGGCACAACTATGCCACCATGGCGGATGCGCCCATGGTGCTTGGGCCCGTTCATTGCTGCTTGCAGCTATATTTAGGGCCCAAGCACCGTAGGGTGCGAAGGACCCTATTGTTATTGTAAAGATTATTATTATTATTATTATTATTATTATTATTATTATTATTATTCTTTCTCTTCCGTCAAATGGGCATTTTTGAGGGCCTTGCCCTGCCTAAAAAGTCTTGAAATTTTGCAGACACATCAGAAGTGGTGGCCGTCAGGATCTATCAGATGCTCAGAGCTGGGTGTGGCCGAGGGACTCCACAGCGCCCCCTATTGCGCTGACCCCCCCCCCCCCCCTGCATTGTTGTCTATTGTGGGCAGGCACTTTGAGCTACATGAACCTAATTTGGTATGCATGTGTGGCTCCTCAATTGAAACACATTTCTCATTCGCATTGATGCAAATATGTGAACAGGAAGTCAGCCATTTTGAATTTTGTGCGTTTTCACATGTACTACACTTTTAAGTACTCCTCCTAGGCGGTTCATCGCATTCACACCAAATGTGGTACGAATGGTCTCAAGATAGTCATGATTCTAAATTGCCAGGATATTTTTGATATCTCAAACGGTATGGTCATGGCGAGGCGTACAATTTTTATGTCACGCCGCGCCAAAAGGAAGTGGCCATAATTTTGTGGTTTACATCGTCTGATCTGGCTGATATTTTACAAATATGTTCATTGTGTGAGTATACTCACATCCACCTCCCAAGAAGAAGTCAAAGTTATAGCGCCACCATCTGGCAACAGGAAGTGAGGTTTTTATCATATTTGTATGTGTTCCTGCTAGGGTATTCATCACATTCACACCAAATGAAGTCAGCATGATCTTAGGATAGTCTTGACCCTAAAAGCCAAACGGATTTTTGATATCTCCAATGGTTTGGCAATGGCGAGGCGTACAATACACACGTTACGAGCGAAAACAGGAAGTGGGCTTAATTCCGTTCTACATTGTCTGATTGGGCTGAAATTTTACAGATATATTCACTGTTGGAGTGCAATCACATCCATATCCACATACATCTGGGCGTGGCTACGCAGCGCCCCCTATGGTTCTTTTCTAATATTGTGGACATATACTTTCACGTAAATTCACCGAATATGGTATGCATATGGGTCTCCTCAAGACACACACATTTCTCATTTGCATCCCTTAACGTTTCTAAACAGGAAGTGAGCTATTCTGGATTTTGTGTGTTTTTAAGTGTTTTTACACGTACCAAACTCTGAAATACTCCTCCTAGGGAGTTCATCACATTCACACCAAATGTGGTGAGAATGGTCTCAGGATAATCCTGATGCTAAATTGAAAGGATATTTCTGATATGTCAAACGGTACGGCTATGGCGAGCCGTACAATTTGAGGTCTCGCCGCGGCAACAGGAAGTGTTCGTAATTTCATTCTAGATGGTCTGATCAGGTTGAAATTACACAGATATGTTCGTTGTGGGAGTATAATCTAATCCATATCCCAAAAATGACTCAATGTTATAGCGCCACCATCTGGCAACAGGAAGTGGCTTTAATTTCACTCGACATCTTCCGATGTGGCCGAAAATTTAGAAATATGTATATTGTTGGAGTGTAATTAAATCCATATTCCAAAAACGACTCAATGTTATAGCGCCACCATCTGGAAACTAGAACATTGAATTGACCTTAATTTCACTCAACATCTTCCGATGTGGCTGAAAATTTTGAAATAGATTTATTATTGGAGTGTAATCAAATAATACACGGCTCAATATTATAGCGCCACCATCTGGCAACAGGAAGTGAGTCTTATATCATTGATGCATTCCAATAGCAACACCAACATCTTCATTGATAAAAGGGGAATTCCTGTGCACACTATACATTGCCAAGGAAGGTGATTATTTCCAAAGTGGGTACATATTGTTAAACATGTCATTGGCACAACTATGCCACCAAGGCGGTTGCGCCCATGGTGCTTGGGCCCGTTCATTGCTGCTTGCAGCTATATTTATTATTATTATTCTTTTTTCTATATGCAAATGGGCCTTTTTGAGGTGCTTGCCATGCATAAAAAGTCTGCGAATTTTGCACACACATCAGAAATGAGGACCTTCAGGATCTATTAGATGCTCAGACCTGGGCGTCGCTGAGGGACTCCACAGCGCCCCCTATCGCATTGTCATCTATTGTGGGCAGGCACTTTGAGCTACCTTCACCAAATTTTGTATGCATATAGCACTCCTCGGACCAAACACATTTCAAATTCGCATCTAATCAAATATACAAACAGGAAGTCAGATATTTTGGATTTTGTGCGTTTTACACGTACTGCACTTTTAAGTACTCCTCCTAGGGGATTCATCACATTCACACCACCTGTGGTCAGAATGGTCTCAGGATATTCATGATGCTAAATTGCCAGGATATTTTTGATAGCTCAAACGGGACGGTCTTAGGGAGGCGTAGAATTTTTATGTCACGCCGCGCCAACAGGAAGTGGCCGTAATTTCATGGTTTGCACTGTCTGATCTGGCTGATATTTTAGAAATACGTTTATTGTTGGAGTATAATCACATCCATATCCCAAGAACGGGTCAATGTTATAGCGCCACCATCTGGCAACAGGAAGTGAGGTCTTTATCATATTTCTATGCCTTCCTGCTAGGGCATTCATCACATTCACACGAAATGTAGTCAGCATGATCTTAGGATACTCATGACCATATGCTGTGAAGGGATTTTTGATATCTCAAACGGTATGGAAATGGCGAGTCGTACAGTACACATATTGCGTGCAAAAAAATGACTTTTTTTTCGACATCGTCCGATCTGGCTGATATTTTCCAAATATGTTCACTGTTGGAGTACAATATGAAATATATACATATCAATCGGGGCGTGGCTAGACAGCGCCCCCTATAATTATTATTCTCTTTTTTTTCAATGTATTTTGCATTTTTGAGGTGCTTGCCATGGATGGAAACTCATGGAATTTTGCACACACATGAGAAGTGTTGGCTGTCAGGATGTGTCAGATGCTCAGACCTGGGCGTGGCCGAGGGACTCCACAGCGCCCCCTAATGCTTTGTCTTCTATTGTGGACAGGCACTTTGAGCTACCTTCACCTAATTTGGTACGCATGTGGGACTCCTCTGGACAACCACATTTCTCATTCGCATCGAATCAAATATGTGAACAGGAAGTCAGCCATTTTGAATTTTGTGCATTTTACACGTACTACACTTTTAAGTACTCCTCCTAGGGGCTTCATTGCATTCACACGAAATGGGGTCAAACTGGTCTCACGATAGTCATAATACTAATTCCAAAGGATATTTTTGATATCTCAAACGGTATGGTCATGGCGAGGCGTACAATTTTCATGTCACGCCGCGCCAACAGGAAGTAGCCATAAATTCATGGTCTACATTGTCTGATCTTGCTGATATTTTACAAATATGTTCACTGTTAGAGTGTAATCACATCCAAATACCAAGAAGAAATCAATGTTATAGCGCCACCATCTGGCAACGGAAGTGAGGTTTTTATCATGTTTGTATGCGTTCCTGCTAGGGTATTAATCACATTCACACCAAATGTAGTAATCATGATCTTAGAATAGTCCTGACCCTAAATGACGAGAGGATTTTTGATATCTCAAACGGTTTGGCAATGGCGAGGCGTATAATACACACGTTACGCCCAAAAACAGGAAGTGGGCTTAATTCCGTTCTACATCATCTGATCGGGCTGATATTTTACAAATATATTCACTTTTGGAGTGCAATCACATCCATATCCACATTCATCTGGGCGTGGCTACACAGCGCCCCCTATGGCTTTTTTCTAATATTGTGGACATATACTTTCACGTAAATGCACCACGTCTGGTAGGCATAAGGGTCTCCTCAAGACACACACATTTCTCATTTGCATCCCTTAACTTTTCCCAACAGGAAGTGAGCTATTTTGGATTTTGTGTGTTTTTAAGTGTTTTTTCACGTACCAAACTTTGAAATACTCTTCCTAGGGGGTTCATCACATTCACACAAAATGTGGTCAGCATGATATTATAGCCCTGACACACAACTATGAACTGATTTTTAATATCTTGGAATGGTATGGCTCTGGTCAGCCTTAAAATTTACTTGTAATGCTGCTCAAACAGTTCATGTTTTAATACAATTATGTATTAAATAATTTCAAAAAGGTATTCAATTCTACATTGCCTGATTTTGAGGCTACAACTTTTCACATATGTTCATTGTTGGAGTGTCATCACATCCATTAAGCAATAATAGTTCACTATTTTCGCTGGAGACTCATTATATCCAGTATTAAAACTTCAACGCAAGTCGCAAATGACTCTCCCATTTCTAATTCGCGACTGCCATCTACTGGCAAAAGTTGGTATTGCATATATCTTGCAATGACGTTCAATGTTATTTGGTTTAAAAAAAACCGTGTTGTAGCATTTTAAGGACTCAATACAAAACGGCTGTTCGGAAAGTTAGCTTGAAAACCAAGAAGCCTTATTAAGGAATTCGAGCCGTTTCTATTTGACTTCATTCGGTTGAAGTGAATGCCGTAACCCAATTAAATGTAATTCGCGTCGGAATACACATAATAGCCTACACTGTCAACGTGAAATAAAAATATATAGAGCTTTAAATCGATCCTATATTGGGACATTTGTTATGATGGCTGGTGCAACGGGCATTTTCGGTACCGTTGACCATAATCGAATGCTAGCATTTATATCATTACACTGACCAAGTCCTGTTAAAGAGCACATCACCTTTGTGGAAACAGTGAAGTTGTCTACACAATCTATTCTACTCACAGACTAACTGTGTCGCTGTAACTTCCCCCCATTTCTGATACGGGGATTCCATTCATTGGCAGAAAGTGGAACTTTCATATTTTTCTTCCTTCAAGTGATTTTTCAACGATAGGTTTTTTTTTTTTTTTTTAGCGAGCCAGTAGGCATAACGATGTATGATTTACAGCTGCAGCCTACGTGACAAAATGTATTGACAACACCCAGCCCGACGTTTCTTTGCATCTATTTTCATTTTTGAATAGAATATCTGATATACATATTAAAGACATTTAATGACTGTCTTTAACTGGCAGGAGAGTAGCATATATTTAAAAGAGTCAAAAGTCAAAGAGAAACGTTAACGTTTGAGATGGCTCTGGTCGAACTCTGTGTTAACATGAGACCGTTATGTTCAACAAAGGTATGGCATGCAGGTCGTTGCGAGATGACGCGCACGGGCTAACAGCAGCCAGCCAGTCCACTGTCTGTGTGAGTAAAAAAAACAGGTCAGCTACGTTTGTTTGCATGAATAGAAAACTTTCAGTTAAATCGCCATGTATGTTAGTTTATTTTGCTTGTCATTAAACACGAATTAAGAGAACATACAATTTCGCTAGGAATTTTTGACTTAATATGAAAATACCGGATTGAGGGCAGAAACTTGGCATCTCCTTTAGATTTGGCTGAACAAATGCGTTTCAGGCAGCATAATTACCGGTGAAATGGAAAAGAATGATGCTGGCTAACTCGACGTTTAATGCAATACTATCCGACACTTCGGAGAGAAATTATTTAACCAGGATAAAAGGAAACATACAACTTTTGGCCAATAGATGGCGTACGTGTATAAGAGGGCAGTATAGCTTAATGGTTCAGACAGTGGATTAAGACATGCAAGGTCCGCGGTTCCATCCCCGGTGCGGCCACAATAAAGTTGAATAGTTTCTTTACGCCAATGGTTTTATTTTGAGTGCATATTTATAACCGAATGACTTCTCAAGCGTAAATTGTGCCTCCCGCTGTAAAATCTATTGAAATTTATTCATCTCTGCTCTCCATACAGGACTGGAGCATATTATTACAATGTGCAAGCAAGAAGTAATTTTTGTTTCATTCTACATTGTCTGATGTGGCAGAAACGTCACACATGTTCATTTTTGGAGTGTAATCTCATCCATATACCAAGAAAGGCTCAATGGCATAGCGCCACCATCTGGCAACAGGAAGTGGCTTTAATTTTACTTGACATCTTCCAATTTGGCTGAAAATGTACAAATATGTTAATTATTGGAGTGTAATCAAATCCATAAACCATACACGGCTCAATACTATAGCGCCACCATCTGGCAACAGGAAGTGGCTTTAATTTTACTCGACATCTTCCAATTTGGCTGAAAATGTACAAATATGTTCATTTTTGGAGTGAAATCAAATCCATAAACCATACACAGCTCAATATTATAGCGCCACCATCTGGCAATAGGAAGTGAGGCTTATATCATTGATGCATTCCAATAGCAGCAGCAACATCTTCATTGATCAAAGGGGAATTCCTGTGCACACTATTCGTTGTCCAGGAAGGTGATTATTTCCAAAGTGTGTACATATTGTGAAACATGTCATTGGCACAACTGTGCCACCAAGGCGGTTGCGCCCATGGTGCTTGGGCCCGTTCATTGCTGCTTGCAGCTATATTTATTATTATTATTCTTTTTTCTATATGCAAATGGGCCTTTTTGAGGTGCTTGCCATGCATAAAAAGTCTGGGAATTTTGCACACACATCAGAAATGAGGACCTTCAGGATCGATTAGATGCTCAGACCTGGGTGTGGCCGAGAGACTCCACAGCGCCCCCTATCGCATTGTCATCTATTATGGGCAGACACTTTGAGCTACCTTCACAAAATTTAGTACGCATATAGCACTCCTCGGACCAAAAACATTTATAATTTGCATCTAATCAAATATACAAACAGGAAGTCAGCCATTTTGGATTTTGTGCGTTTTACATGTACTGCACTTTTAAGTACTCCTCCTTGGGGGTTCATCACATTCACACCACCTGTGGTCAGAATGGTCTCAGGATATTCATGATGCTAAATTGCCAGGATATTTTTGATAGCTCAAATGGGACGGTCCTGGGGAGGCGTAGAATTTTTATGTCACGCCGCGCCAACAGGAAGTGGCCGTAATTTCATGGTCTACATTGTCTGATCTGGCTGATATTTTAGAAATTTGTTTATTGTTGGAGTGTAATCACATCCATATCCCAAGAACAGGTCAATATTATAGCGCCACCATCTGGCAATAGGAAGTGAGGTCTTTAACATATTTGTATGCATTCCTGCTAGGGCATTCAGCACATTCACACCAAATGCGGTCAGCATGATCTTAAGATAGTCCTTACGCTAAGTTGTGAAGGGATTTTTGATATCTCAAACGGTATGGAAATGGCGAGTCGTACAGTACACATATTGCGTGCAAAAAAATGACTTTTTTTCGACATCGTCCGATCTGGCTGATATTTTACAAATATGTTCATTGTAGCAGTACAATATCAGATATATACATATCAATCGGGGCGTGGCTAGACAGCGCCCCCTATAATTATTATTCTGTTTTTTTTCAATGTATTTTGCATTTTTGAGGTGCTTGCCATGGATGGAAACTCACAGAATTTTGCACACACATGAGAAGTGTTGGCTGTCAGGATGTATCAGATGCTCAGACCTGGGCGTGGCCAAGGGACTCCACAGCGCCCCCTAATGCTTTGTCTTCTATTGTGGACAGGCACTTTGAGCTACCTTCACCTAATTTGGTATGCATGTGGGGCTCCTCTGGACAAACACATTTCTCATTTGCATCGAATCAAATATGTAAACAGGAAGTCAGCCATTTTGAATTTTGTGCATTTTACACGTACTACACTTTTAAGTACTCCTCCTAGGGGGTTCATTGCATTCACACAATATGTGGTAAAAGTGGTCTCAGGATAGTCATAATACTAATTCCAAAGGATATTTTTGATATCTCAAACGGTATGGTCATGGCGAGGCGTACAATTTTCATGTCACGCCGCGCCAACAGGAAGTAGCCATAAATTCATGGTTTACATTGTCTGATCTGGCTGATATTTTACAAATATGTTCACTGTTCGAGTGTAATCACATTTAAATACCAAGAAGAAATCAATGTTATAGCGCCACCATCTGGCAACGGACGTGAGGTTTTTATCATGTTTGTATGCGTTCCTGCTAGGGTATTCATCACATTCACACCAAATGTAGTCATCATGATCTTAGAATAGTCCTGACCCTAAATGACGAAAGGATTTTTGATATCTCAAGCGGTTTGGCAATGGCGAGGCGTATAATACACACGTTACGCCCAAAAACAGGAAGTGGGCTTAATTCCGTTCTGCATCATCTGATCGGGCTGATATTTTACAAATATATTCACTTTTGGAGTGCAATCACATCCATATCCACATTCATCTGGGCGTGGCTACACAGCGCCCCCTATGGCTTTTTTCTAATATTGTGGACATATACTTTCACGTAAATGCACCACCTCTGGTAGGCATAAGGGTCTCCTCAAGACACACACATTTCTCATTTGCATCCCTTAACTTTTCCCAACAGGAAGTGAGCTATTTTGGATTTTGTGTGTTTTTAAGTGTTTTTTCACGTACCAAACTTTGAAATACTCTTCCTAGGGGGTTCATCACATTCACACAAAATGTGGTCAGCATGATATTATAGCCCTGACACACAACAATGAACTGATTTTTAATATCTTGGAATGGTATGGCTATGGTCAGCCTTAAAATTAACTTGTAATGCTGTCCAAACAGTTAATGTTTTAATACAATTATGTATTAAATAATTTCAAAAAGGTATTAAATTCTACATTGCCTGATTTTGAGGCTACAACTTTTCATATATGTTCATTGTTGGAGTGTCATCACATCCATTAAGCAATAATAGTTCACTATTTTCGCTGGAGACTCATTATATCCAGTCTTAAAACTTCAAGGCAAGTCGCAAATGACTCTCCCATTTCTAATACGCGACTGCCATCTACTGGCAAAACTTGGTATTGTTTCTCAAGTGATTTCTCAAATACAAGTTTTGTTTCTTTTTGCGAGCCAGTAACCATAACGATGTATGAGTAACAGCGGCAGCCTACGTGACAAAATGTACTGACAACACCCAGCCCACAGCAACGTTTTTTCTCATCCACCTTAATTATATGGATTGAATAACTAAAATAAAAGACAGGCTTTTACTGGCAGGAAAGTATCATATATTTCAAAGATTAACACATATAATGCATATCTTGCAATGACGTTCAATGTTATTTGGTTCATAAAAAACCGTGTTGTAGCATTTTAAGGACTCAATACAAAACAGCTGTTCGGAAAGTTAGCTTGAAAACCAAGAAGCCTTATTAAGGATTTCGAGCCGTTTCTATTTGACTTCATTCGATTGAAGTGAATGCCGTAACCCAATTAAATGTAATTCGCGTCGGAATACACATAATAGCCTACACTGTCAACGTGAAATAAAAATATATAGAGGTTTAAATCGATCCTATATTGGGACATTTGTTATGATGGCTGGTGCAACGGGCATTTTCGGTACCGTTGACCACAATCGAATGCTAGCATTTATATCATTACACTGACCAAGTCCTGTTAAAAAGCACATTTTTGGTTCCTTTGTGGAAACAGTGAAGTTGTCTACACAATCTATTCTACTCACAGACTAACTGCGTCGCTGTAACTTCCCCCCATTTCTGATACGGGGATTGCATTTATTGGCAGAAAGTGGAACTTTTATATTTTTCTTCCTTCAACTGATTTTTCAACGATAGGTTTTTGTTTTTTTTCTAGCGAGCCAGTAGGCATAACGATGTATGATTTACAGCTGCAGCCTACGTGACAAAATGTATTGACAACACCCAGCCCGACGTTTCTTTGCATCTATTTTCATTATATGAATAGAATATCTGAAATAAATATTAAAGACATTTAATGACTGTCTTTAACTGGCAGGAGAGTACCATATATTTAAAAGAGTCAAAAGTCAAAAAGAAACGTTAACGTTTGAGATGGCTCTGGTCGAACTCTGTGTTAACATGAGACCGTTATGTTCAACAAAGGTATGGCATGCAGGTCGTTGCGAGATGACGCGCATTGGCTAACAGCAGCCAGCCTGTCCACTGTCTGTGTGAGTCAAAAAACAGGTCAGCTACGTTTATTTACATGAATAGAAAACTTTCAGTTAAATCGCCAGATATGTTAGTTTATTTTGCTTGTCATTAAACACGAATTAAGAGAACATACAATTTCGTTAGGAATTTTTGACTTAATATGAAAATACCGGATTGAGGGCAGAGACTTGGCACCTCCTTTAGATTTGGCTGAACAAATGCGTTTCAGGCAGCATAATTACCGGTGAAATGGAAAAGAATGATGCTGGCTAACTCGACGTTTAATGCAATATTATCCGACACTTCATAGAGAAATTATTAAACCAAGATAAAAGGAGACATTTGGCCAATAGATGGCACCCGTGTATAAGCGGGCAGTATAGCGTAATGGTTAGGGCGGTGGATTAAGGCACGCAAATTCAGCCGTTCGATCCCCGCTGCAGCCACAATGAATTTGAATAGGTTCTTGAAGCCAATTGTTTTCATTTTGAGTGCATATTTATGGCCGAATGACTTCTCAAGCGTAAATTGTGCCTCCCCGTGTAAAAACTATGGAAATGAATTAATCTCTGCTCTCCATACAGGACTGTAGCATGTTATCACAATGTGCAAGCAAGAAGTAATTTTTGTTTCATTCTACATTGTCTGATGTGGCAGAAACTTCACACATGTTCATTTTTGGAGTGTAATCTCATCAATATACCAAGAAAGGCTCAATGGCATAGCGCCACCATCTGGCAACAGGAAGTGGCTTTAATTTTACTTGACAACTTCCAATTTGGCTGAAAATGTACAAATATGTTAATTATTGGAGTGTAATCAAATCCATAAACCATACACGGCTCAATATTATAGCGCCAGCATCTGGCAACAGGAAGTGGCTTTAATTTTACTCGACATCTTCCAATTTGGCTGAAAATGTACAAATATGTTCATTTTTGGAGTGAAATCAAATCCATAAACCATACACAGCTCAATATTATAGCGCCACCTTCTGGCAATAGGAAGTGAGGCTTATATCATTGATGCATTCCAATAGCAGCAGCAACATCTTCATTGATCAAAGGGGAATTCCTGTGCACACTATTCGTTGTCCAGGAAGGTGATTATTTCCAAAGTGTGTACATATTGTGAAACATGTCATTGGCACAACTGTGCCACCAAGGCGGTTGCGCCCATGGTGCTTGGGCCCGTTCATTGCTGCTTGCAGCTATATTTATTATTATTATTCTTTTTTTTTCAATGTTTTGTGCATTTTTGAGGTGCTTGCCATGGATGAAAACTCACAGAATTTTGCACACACATCAGAAGTGGTGGCTGTCAGGTTGTCTCAGATGCTCAGACTTGGGCGTCGCTGAGGGACTCCACAGCGCCCCCTATCGCATTGTCATCTATTGTGGGCAGGCACTTTGAGCTACCTTCACAAAATTTAGTACGCATATAGCACTCCTCGGTCCAAACACATTTCTCATTCGCATCTAATCAAATATACAAACAGGAAGTCAGCCATTTTGGATTTTGTGCGTTTTACACGTACTGCACTTTTAAGTACTCCTCCTAGGGGGTTCATCACATTCACACCACCTGTGGTCAGAATGGTCTCAGGATATTCCTGATGCTAAATTGGCAGGATATTTTTGATAGCTCAAACGGGACGGTCCTGGGGAGGCGTATAATTTTTATGTCACGCCACGCCAACAGGAAGTGGCCGTAATTTCATGGTCAACATCGTCTGATCTGGCTGATATTTTAGAAATACGTTTATTGTTGGAGGCTAATCACATCCATATCCCAAGAACGGGTCAATGTTATAGCGCCACCATCTGGCAACAGGAAGTGAGGTCTTCATCATATTTGAATGCCTTCCTGCTAGGGCATTCATCACATTCACACGAAATGTGGTCAGCATGATCTTAGGATAGTCATAACCATAAGCTGTGAAGGGATTTTTGATATCTCAAACGGTATGGAAATGGCGAGTCGTAAAGTACACATATTGCGTGCAAAAAAATGACTTTTTTTTCGACATCGTCCGATCTGGCTGATATTTTACAAATATGTTCACTGTTGGAGTACAATATGAAATATGTACATATCAATCGGGGCGTGGCTAGACAGCGCCCCCTATAATTATTATTCTCTTTCTTTTCAATGTATTTTGCATTTTTGAGGTGCTTGCCATGGATGGAAACTCACGGAATTTTGCACACACATGAGAAGTGTTGGCTGTCAGGAAGTTTCAGA
The DNA here is from genome assembly GCF_963514075.1 of Conger conger. Lineage (NCBI taxonomy): Eukaryota > Metazoa > Chordata > Actinopteri > Anguilliformes > Congridae > Conger > Conger conger. Next base: position 1,655,016 of record NC_083772.1, read on the forward strand.
TGCTCAGACCTGGGCGTGGCCGAGGGACTCCACAGCGCCCCCTAATGCTTTGTCTTCTATTGTGGACAGGCACTTTGAGCTACCTTCACCTAATTTGGTATGCCTGTGGGGCTCCTCTGGACAAACACATTTCTCTTTCGCATTGAATCAAATATGTGAACAGGAAGTCAGCCATTTTGAATTTTGTGCATTTTACACGTACTACACTTTTAAGTACTCCTCCTAGGGGGTTCATTGCATTCACACGAAATGTGGTCAAAGCGGTCTCAGGATAGTCATGATACTAATTCCAAAGGATATTTTTGATATCTCAAACGGTATGGTCATGGCGAGGCGTACAATTTTCATGTCACGCCGCGCCAACAGGAAGTAGCCATAAATTCATGGTCTACATTGTCTGATCTGGCTGATATTTTACAAATATGTTCACTGTTAGAGTGTAATCACATCCATATACCAAGAAGAAATCAATGTTATAGCGCCACCATCTGGCAACGGAAGTGAGGTTTTTATCATGTTTGTATGCGTTCCTGCTAGGGTATTCATCACATTCACACCAAATGTAGTCATCATGATCTTAGAATAGTCCTGACCCTAAATGACGAAAGGATTTTTGATATCTCAAACGGTTTGGCAATGGCGAGGCGTATAATACACACGTTACGCCCAAAAACAGGAAGTGGGCTTAATTCTGTTCTACATCATCTGATCGGGCTGATATTTTACAAATATATTCACTTTTGGAGTGCAATCACATCCATATCCACATTCATCTGGGCGTGGCTACACAGCGCCCCCTATGGCTTTTTTCTAATATTGTGGACATATACTTTCTCGTAAATGCACCACGTCTGGTAGGCATAAGGGTCTCCTCAAGACACACACATTTCTCATTTGCATCCCTTAACTTTTCCCAACAGGAAGTGAGCTATTTTGGATTTTGTGTGTTTTTAAGTGTTTTTTCACGTACCAAACTTTGAAATATTCTTCCTAGGGGGTTCATCAAATTCACACAAAATGTGGTCAGCATGATATTATAGCCCTGACACACAACTATGAACTGATTTTTAATATCTTGGAATGGTATGGCTATGGTCAGCCTTAAAATTAACTTGTAATGCTGCCCAAACAGTTCATGTTTTAATACAATTATGTATTAAATAATTTCAAAAAGGTATTAAATTCTACATTGCCTGATTTTGAGGCTACAACTTTTCACATATGTTCATTGTTGGAGTGTCATCACATCCATTAAGCAATAATAGTTCACTATTTTCGCTGGAGACTCATTATATCCGGTCTTAAAACTTCAACGCAAGTCGCAAATGACTCTCCCATTTCTAATACGCGACTGCCATCTACTGGCAAAAGTTGGTATTGCATATATCTTGCAATGACGTTCAATGTTATTTGGTTTAAAAAAAACCGTGTTGTAGCATTTTAAGGACTCAATACAAAACAGCTGTTCGGAAAGTTAGCTTGAAAATCAAGAAGCCTTATTAAGGAATTCGAGCCGTTTCTATTTGACTTCATTCGGTTGAAGTGAATGCCGTAACCCAATTAAATGTAATTCGCGTCGGAATACACATAATAGCCTACACTGTCAACGTGAAATAAAAATATATAGAGGTTTAAATCGATCCTATATTGGGACATTTGTTATGATGGCTGGTGCAACGGGCATTTTCGGTACCGTTGACCATAATCGAATGCTAGCATTTATATCATTACACTGACCAAGTCCTGTTAAAAAGCACATCACCTTTGTGGAAACAGTGAAGTTGTCTACACAATCTATTCTACTCACAGACTAACTGCGTCGCTGTAACTTCCCCCCATTTCTGATACGGGGATTCCATTTATTGGCAGAAAGTGGAACTTTTATATTTTTCTTCCTTCAAGTGATTTTTCAACGATAGGTTTTTGTTTTTTTTCTAGCGAGCCAGTAGGCATAACGATGTATGATTTACAGCTGCAGCCTACGTGACAAAATGTATTGACAACACCCAGCCCGACGTTTCTTTGCATCTATTTTCATTTTTGAATAGAATATCTGAAATAAATATTAAAGACATTTAATGACTGTCTTTAACTGGCAGGAGAGTAGCATATATTTAAAAGAGTCAAAAGTCAAAAAGAAACGTTAACGTTTGAGATGGCTGTGGTCGAACTCTGTGTTAACATGAGACCGTTATGTTCAACAAAGGTATGGCATGCAGGTCGTTGCGAGATGACGCGCATTGGCTAACAGCAGCCAGCCTGTCCACTGTCTGTGTGAGTCAAAAAAACAGGTCAGCTACGTTTGTTTACATGAATAGAAAACTTTCAGTTAAATCGCCAGATATGTTAGTTTATTTTGCTTGTCATTAAACACGAATTAAGAGAACATACAATTTCGCTAGGAATTTTTGACTTAATATGAAAATACCGGATTGAGGGCAGAGACTTGGCATCTCCTTTAGATTTGGCTGAACAAATGCGTTTCAGGCAGCATAATTACCGGTGAAATGGAAAAGAATGATGCTGGCTAACTCGACGTTTAATGCAATATTATCCGACACTTCGGAGAGAAATTATTTAACCAGGATTAAAGGAAACATACAACTTTTGGCCAATAGATAACGCACGTGTATAAGAGGGCAGCATAGCTTAATGGTTCAGACAGTGGATTAAGACATGCAAGGTCCGCGGTTCCATCCCCGGTGCGGCCACAATAAAGATGAATAGTTTCTTTACGCCAATGGTTCTATTTTGAGTGCATATTCATAAGCGAATGACTTCTCAAGCGTAAATTGTGCCTCCCGCTGTAAAATCTATTGAAATTAATTCATCTCTGCTCTCCATACAGGACTGGAGCATATTATTACACTGTGCAAGCAAGAAGTAATTTTTGTTTCATTCTACATTGTCTGATGTGGCAGAAACTTCACACATGTTCATTTTTGGAGTGTAATCTCATCCATATACCAAGAAAGGCTCAATGGCATAGCGCCACCATCTGGCAACAGGAAGTGGCTTTAATTTTACTTGACATCTTCCAATTTGGCTGAAAATGGACAAATATGTTAATTATTGGAGTGTAATCAAATCCATGAACCATACACGGCTCAATATTATACCGCCACCATCTGGCAACAGGAAGTGGCTTAAATTTTACGTGACATCTTCCAATTTGGCTGAAAATGTACAAATATGTTAATTATTGGAGTGAAATCAAATCCATAAACCATACACGGCTCAATATTATAGCGCCACCATCTGGCAATAGGAAGTGAGGCTTATATCATTGATGCATTCCAATAGCAGCAGAAACATCTTCATTGATCAAAGGGGAATTCCTGTGCACACTATACGTTGTCCAGGAAGGTGATTATTTCCGAAGTGTGTACATATTGTGAAACATGTCATTGGCACAACTATGCCACCAAGGCGGTTGCGCCCATGGTGCTTGGGCCCGTTCATTGCTGCTTGCAGCTATATTTAGGGCCCAAGCACCGTAGGGTGCGAAGGACCCTATTGTTATTGGAAGGATTATTATTATTATTATTATTAGGGCCCAAGCACCGTAGGGTGCGAAGGACCCTATTGTTATTGGAAGGATTATTAGGGCCCAAGCACCGTAGGGTGCGAAGGACCCTATTGTTATTGGAAGGATTATTATTATTATTATTATTATTATTATTATTCTTTTTTTTTCAATGTTTTGTGCATTTTTGAGGTGCTTGCCATGGATGAAAACTCACAGAATTTTGCACACACATCAGAAGTGGTGGCTGTCAGGTTGTCTCAGATGCTCAGACCTGGGCGTGGCTGAGGGACTCCACAGCGCCCCCTATCGCATTGTCATCTATTGTGGGCAGGAACTTTGAGCTACCTTCACAAAATTTTGTAGGCATATAGCACTCCTCGGTCCAAACACATTTCTCATTCGCATCTAATCAAATATACAAACAGGAAGTCAGCCATTTTGGATTTTGTGCGTTTTACACGTACTGCACTTTTAAGTACTCCTCCTAGGGGGTTCATCACATTCACACCACCTGTGGTCAGAATGGTCTCAGGATATTCATGATGCTAAATTGCCAGGATATTTTTGATAGCTCAAACGGGACGGTCCTGGGGAGGCGTATAATTTTTATGTCACGCCACGCCAACAGGAAGTGGCCGTAATTTCATGGTCTACATCGTCTGATCTGGCTGATATTTTAGAAATACGTTTATTGTTGGAGGCTAATCACATCCATATCCCAAGAACGGGTCAATGTTATAGCGCCACCATCTGGCAACAGGAAGTGAGGTCTTCATCATATTTGAATGCCTTCCTGCTAGGGCATTCATCACATTCACACGAAATGTGGTCAGCATGATCTTTGGATAGTCATAACCATAAGATGTGAAGGGATTTTTGATATCTCAAACGGTATGGAAATGGCGAGTCGTAAAGTACACATATTGCGTGCAAAAAAATGACTTTTTTTTCGACATCGTCCGATCTGGCTGATATTTTACAAATATGTTCACTGTTGGAGTACAATATGAAATATGTACATATCAATCGGGGCGTGGCTAGACAGCGCCCCCTATAATTATTATTCTCTTTTTTTTCAATGTATTTTGCATTTTTGAGGTGCTTGCCATAGATGAAAACTCACAGAATTTTGCACACACATGAGAAGTGTTGGCTGTCAGGATGTATCAGATGCTCAGACCTGGGCGTGGCCGAGGGACTCCACAGCGCCCCCTAATGCTTTGTCTTCTATTGTGGACAGGCACTTGGAGCTACCTTCACCTAATTTGGTATGCATGTGGGGCTCCTCTGGACAAACACATTTCTCTTTCGCATCCAAGCAAATATGTGAACAGGAAGTCAGCCATTTTGAATTTTGTGCATTTTACACGTACTACACTTTTAAGTACTCCTCCTAGGGGGTTCATTGCATTCACAGGAAATGTGGTCAAAGCGGTCTCAGGATAGTCATGATACTAATTCCAAAGGATATTTTTGATATCTCAAACGGTATGGTCATGGCGAGGCGTACAATTTTCATGTCACGCCGCGCCAACAGGAAGTAGCCATAAATTCATGGTCGACATTGTCTGATCTGGCTGATATTTTACAAATATGTTCACTGTTAGAGTGTAATCACATCCATATACCAAGAAGAAATCAATGTTATAGCGCCACCATCTGGCAACGGACGTGAGGTTTTTATCATGTTTGTATGCGTTCCTGCTAGGGTATTCATCACATTCACACCAAATGTAGTCATCATGATCTTAGAATAGTCCTGACCCTAAATGACGAAAGGATTTTTGATATCTCAAACGGTTTGGCAATGGCGAGGCGTATAATACACACGTTACACCCAAAAACAGGAAGTGGGCTTAATTCCGTTCTACATCATCTGATCGGGCTGATATTTTGCAAATATATTCACTTTTGGAGTGCAATCACATCCATATCCACATTCATCTGGGCGTGGCTACACAGCACCCCCTATGGCTTTTTTCTAATATTGTGGACACATACTTTCACGTAAATGCACCACGTCTGGTAGGCATAAGGGTCTCCTCAAGACACACACATTTCTCATTTGCATCCCTTAACTTTTCCCAACAGGAAGTGAGCAATTTTGGATTTTGTGTGTTTTTAAGTGTTTTTTCACGTACCAAACTTTGAAATACTCTTCCTAGGGGGTTCATCACATTCACACAAAATGTGGTCAGCATGATATTATAGCCCTGACACACAACTATGAACTGATTTTTAATATCTTGGAATGGTATGGCTATGGTCAGCCTTAAAATTAACTTGTAATGCTGCCCAAACAGTTCATGTTTTAATACAATTATGTATTAAATAATTTCAAAAAGGTATTAAATTCTACATTGCCTGATTTTGAGGCTACAACTTTTCACATATGTTCATTGTTGGAGTGTCATCACATCCATTAAGCAATAATAGTTCACTATTTTCGCTGGAGACTCATTATATCCAGTCTTAAAACTTCAACGCAAGTCGCAAATGACTCTCCCATTTCTAATACGCGACTGCCATCTACTGGCAAAAGTTGGTATTGCATATATCTTGCAATGACGTTCAATGTTATTTGGTTTAAAAAAAACCGTGTTGTAGCATTTTAAGGACTCAATACAAAACAGCTGTTCGGAAAGTTAGCTTGAAAACCAAGAAGACTTATTAAGGAATTCGAGCCGTTTCTATTTGACTTCATTCGGTTGAAGTGAATGCCGTAACCCAATTAAATGTAATTCGCGTCGGAATACACATAATAGCCTACACTGTCAACGTGAAATAAAAATATATAGAGGTTTAAATCGATCCTATATTGGGACATTTGTTATGATGGCTGGTGCAACGGGCATTTTCGGTACCGTTGACCATAATCGAATGCTAGCATTTATATCATTACACTGACCAAGTCCTGTTAAAAAGCACATCACCTTTGTGGAAACAGTGAAGTTGTCTACACAATCTATTCTACTCAGAGACTAACTGCGTCGCTGTAACTTCCCCCCATTTCTGATACGGGGATTCCATTTATTCGCAGAAAGTGGAACTTTTATATTTTTCTTCCTTCAAGTGATTTTTCAACGATAGGTTTTTGTTTTTTTTCTAGCGAGCCAGTAGGCATAACGATGTATGATTTACAGCTGCAGCCTACGTGACAAAATGTATTGACAACACCCAGCCCGACGTTTCTTTGCATCTATTTTCATTATATGAATTGAATATCTGAAATAAATATTAAAGACATTTAATGACTGTCTTTAACTGGCAGGAGAGTAGCATATATTTAAAAGAGTCAAAAGTCAAAAAGAAACGTTAACGTTTGAGATGGCTCTGGTCGAACTCTGTGTTAACATGAGACCGTTTTGTTCAACAAAGGTATCACATGCAGGTCGTTGCGAGATGACACGCACGGGCTAACAGCAGCCAGCCAGTCCACTGTCTGTGTGAGTCAAAAAACAGGTCAGCTACGTTGGTTTACATGAATAGAAAACTTTCAGTTAAATCGCCAGCTATGTTAGTTTATTAGGCTTGTCATTAAACACGAATTAAGAGAACATACAATTTCGCTAGGAATGGTAAATTAATATGAAAATACTGTATTGAGGGCAGAGAGTTGGCATCTCTTTTAGATTTGGCTGAACAAATGCGTTTCAGGCAGCATAATTACCAGTGAAATGGAAAAGAATGATGCTGGTTAACTAGACGTTTCGTGCAATATTATCCGACACTTCGTAGAGAAATTATTAAACCAAGATAAAAGGAAACATTTGGCCAATAGATGGCACCCGTGTATAAGCGGGCAGTACAGCGTAATGGTTAGGGCGGTGGATTAAGGCACGCAAATTCAGCCGTTCGATCCCCGCTGCAGCCACAATGAATTTGAATAGTTTCTTGAAGCCAATTGTTTTCATTTTGAGTGCATATTTATGGCCTAATGACTTTTCAAGCATAAATTGTGCCTCCCCGTGTAAAAACTATGGAAATTAATTAATCTCTGCTCTCCATACAGGACTGTAGCATGTTATCACAATGTGCAAGCAAGACGTTATTTTTATTTCATTCTACATTGTCTGATGTGGCTGAAACTTCACACGTTCATTTTTGGAGTGTAATCTCATCCATTTTCCAATAAAGGCTAAATGGCAAAGCGCCACCCGCTGGCAACAGGAAGTGAGCCTTATATTGCATTCTTAAGCATTATTTTTCAATGGGTTCATGACATTCACGGTAAATGTGGTCAGCATGATGCTAGGATGGTCCTGACAAAACAGATTTTTGATTTACTGGGATGATATAGCTATGGTCAGGCACATAAAAAACACATCATGCCAGACAAACAGGAAGTGGTCATACTTAAATTCTCCAATGTCTGATGTGACTGCAACTTTACACAGATGCTCAGTGTTGGAGTGTAATCAAATCCATATTCCAAAAACGACTCAATGTTATAGCAGCATCATCTGGAAACAGGAATTGACCTTAATTTCGCTGAACATCTTCCGATGTGGCTGAAAATGTACAAATATGTTTATTTCTGGAGTGTAATCAAATTCAAAAAACATACAGGGATCAATAATATAGCGCCACCATCTGGCAACAGGAAGTGAGGCTTATATCATTGATGCATTCCAATAGCAGCGCCAACATCTTCATTGATCAAATGGAAATTCCTGTGCACACTATACGTTGTCCAGGAAGGTGATTATTTCCAAAGTGTGTACATGTTGTGAAACATGTCATTGGCAGAACTATGCCACCAAGGCGGTTGCCCCCATGGGGCTTGGGCCCGTTCATTGCTGCTTGCAGCTATATTTAGGGCCCAAGCACCGTAGGGTGCGAAGGACCCTATTGTTATTGGAAGGATTATTATTAGGGCCCAAGCACCGTAGGGTGCGAAGGACCCTATTGTTATTGGAAGGATTATTATTATTATTATTATTATTAGGGCCCAAGCACCGTAGGGTGCGAAGGACCCTATTGTTATTGGAAGGATTATTATTATTATTATTATTATTAGGGCCCAAGCACCGTAGGGTGCGAAGGACCCTATTGTTATTGTAAAGATTATTATTATTATTATTATTATTATTATTATTATTATTAGGGCCCAAGCACCGTAGGGTGCGAAGGACCCTATTGTTATTGGAAGGATTATTATTATTATTATTATTATTAGGGCCCAAGCACCGTAGGGTGCGAAGGACCCTATTGTTATTGTAAAGATTATTATTATTAGGGCCCAAGCACCGTAGGGTGCGAAGGACCCTATTGTTATTGGAAGGATTATTATTATTAGGGCCCAAGCACCGTAGGGTGCGAAGGACCCTATTGTTATTGGAAGGATTATTACTATTATTATTAGGGCCCAAGCACCGTAGGGTGCGAAGGACCCTATTGTTATTGGAAGGATTATTATTATTATTATTATTATTATTCTTTTTTTTTCAATGTTTTGTGCATTTTTGAGGTGCTTGCCATGAATGAAAACTCACAGAATTTTGCACACACATCAGAAGTGGTGGCTGTCAGGATCTCTCAGATGCTCAGACCTGGGCGTCGCTGAGGGACTCCACAGCGCCCCCTATCGCATTGTTTTCTATTGTGGGCAGGCACTTTGAGCTACCTGCACCATATTTAGTATGCATATAGCACTCCTCAGGCCAAACACATTTCAAATTTGCATCTAATCAAATATGCAAACAGGAAGTCAGCCATTTTGGATTTTGTGCGTTTTACACGTTCTACACTTTTAAGTACTCCTCCTAGGGGGTTGATCGCATTCACACCAACTGTGGTCAGAATGGTCTCAGGATAGTCATGATACTAAATTGGCAGGATATTTTTGATAGCTCAAACGGGACAGTCACGGGGAGGATTACAATTTTTATGTCACGCCACGCCAACAGGAAGTGGCCGTAATTTCATGGTCGTCATCGTCTGATCTGGCTGATATTTTAGAAATACGTTTATTGTTGGAGTATAAACACAAGCATATCCCAAGAACGGGTCAATGTTATAGCGCCACCATCTGGCAACAGGAAGTGTGGTCTTCATCATATTTGTATGCCTTCCTGCTAGGCCATTCATCACATTCACACCACATGTGGTCAGCATTATCTTAAGATAGTCCTTACACTAAATTGCGAAGGGATTTTTGATATCTCAAACGGTATGGAAATGGCGAGTCGTAGAGTAGACATAGTGCGTGCAAAAAAATGACTTTTTTTTCGATATCGTCCGATCTGGCTGATATTTTAGAAATATGTTCACTGTTTGAATACAATATCAAATATATACATATCAATCGGGGCGTGGCTAGACAGCGCCCCCTATAATTATTATAATCTTTTTTTTCTATGTTTTGTGCATTTTTGAGGTGCTTGCCATGGATGAAAACTCACGGAATTTTGCACACACTTGAGAAGTGGTGTCTCTCAAGAACTGTCAGATGCTCAGACCTGGGCGTGGCCAAGGGACTCCACAGCGCCCCCTATTGCTTTGTCTTCTATTGTGGACAGGCACTTTGAGCTACCTTCACCTAATTTTGTACGGTTGTGGGGCTCCTCTGCCCAAACACATTTCTCATTCGCATCGAATCAAATATGTGAACAGGAAGTCAGCCATTTTGAATTTTGTGCGTTTTACACGTACTACACTTTTAAGTACTCCTCCTAGGGGGTTCATTGCATTCACACTAAATGTGGTCAAAGTGGTCTCAGGATAGTCATGATACTAATTCCGAAGGATATTTTTGATATCTCAAACGGTATGGTCATGGCGAGGCGTACAATTTTCATGTCACACCACGCCAACAGGAAGTAGCCATAAATTCATGGTCTACATTGTCTGATCTGGCTGATATTTTACAAATATGTTCAATGTTAGAGTCTAATCACATCCAAATACCAAGAAGAAATCAATGTTATAGCGCCACCATCTGGCAACGGAAGTGAGGTTTTTATCATGTTTGTATGCGTTCCTGCTAAGGTATTCATCACATTCACACCAAATGTAGTCATCATGATCTTAGAATAGTCCTGACCCTAAATGACGAAAGGATTTTTGATATCTCAAACGGTTTGGCAATGGCGAGGCGTATAATACACACGTTACGCCCAAAAACAGGAAGTGGGCTTAATTCCGTTCTACATCATCTGATCGGGCTGATATTTTACAAATATATTCACTTTTGGAGTGCAATCACATCCATATCCACATTCATCTGGGCGTGGCTACACAGCGCCCCCTATGGCTTTTTTCTAATATTGTGGACATATACTTTCACGTAAATGCACCACGTCTGGTAGGCATAAGGGTCTCCTCAAGACACACACATTTCTCATTTGCATCCCTTAACTTTTCCCAACAGGAAGTGAGCTATTTTGGATTTTGTGTGTTTTTAAGTGTTTTTTCACGTACCAAACTTGGAAATACTCTTCCTAGGGGGTTCATCACATTCACACAAAATGTGGTCAGCATGATATTATAGCCCTGACACACAACTATGAACTGATTTTTAATATCTTGGAATGGTATGGCTATGGTCAGCCTTAAAATTAACTTGTAATGCTGCCCAAATAGGAAAATTATATATTAAATAATTTCAAAAAGGTATTAAATTCTACATTGCCTGATTTTGAGGCTACATCTTTTCACATATGTTCATTGTTGGAGTGTCATCACATCCATTAAGCAATAATAGTTTACTATTTTCGCTGGAGACTCATTATCTCCAGTCTTAAAACTTCAACTCAAGTCGCAACTGACTCTCCCATTTCTAATACGCGACTGCCATCTAGTGGCAAAGGTTAGTATTCTTTCTAATTTTCGGTATGGTTTCTCTTTTTCTTGGATAAAGTGATTTCTCAACGACAAGTTTTGTTTCTTTTTGCGAGCCAGTAACCATAACGATGTATGAGTAACAGCGGCAGCCTACATGACAAAATGTACTGAAAACACCCAGCCCACAGCAACGTTTTTTCTCATCTATCTTAATTAAATCGATTGAATAACTAAAATAAAAAACAGGCTTTTACTGGCAGGAAAGTATCATATATTTAAAAGATTAACACATATAATGCATATATTGCTTTGACGTTCAATGTTATTTGGATTTAAAAAAAACCGTATTGTAGCATTTTAAGGACTCAATACAAAACAGCTGTTCGGAAAGTTGGCTTGAAAACCAAGAAGCCTTATTAAGGAATTCGAGCCGTTTCTATTTGACTTCATTCGATTGAAGTGAATGCCGTAAGCCAATTAAATGTAATTCGCGTCGGAATACACATAATAGCCTACACTGTCAACGTGAAATAAAAATATATAGAGGTTTAAATCGATCCTGTATTGGGACATTTGTTATGATGGCTGGTGCAACGGGCATTTTCGGTACCGTTGACCATAATCGAATGCTAGCATTTATATCATTACACTGACCAAGTTCTGTTAAAAAGCAAATTTTTGGTTCCTTTGTGGAAACAGTGAAGTTGTCTACACAATCTGTTCTACTCACAGACTAACTGCGTCGCTGTAACTTCCCCCCATTTCTGATACGGCGATTCAATTTATTGGCAGAAAGTGGTACTTTCATTTTTTTCTTCCTTCAAGTGATTTTTCAACGATAGGTTTTTGTTTTTTTCTAGCGAGCCAGTAGGCATAACGATGTATGATTTACAGCTGCAGCCTACGTGACAAAATGTATTGACAACACCCAGCCCGACGTTTCTTTGCATCTATTTTCATTACATGAATTGAATAACTAAAATAAATATTAAAGACATTTAAAGACTTAAAGACAGGCTTTAACTGGCAGGAGAGTATCATATTTTTAAAAGATTAACACATGAAGTCAAAAAGAAACTTTAGCGTCTGAGGTGGCTCTGCTCGAACGCTGTGTTAACATGAGACCGTTTTGTTCAACAAAGGTATCACATGCAGGTCGTTGCGAGATGACACGCACGGGCTAACAGCAGCCAGCCAGTCCACTGTCTGTGTGAGTCAAAAAACAGGTCAGCTACGTTGGTTTACATGAATAGAAAACTTTCAGTTAAATCGCCAGCTATGTTAGTTTATTAGGCTTGTCATTAAACACGAATTAAGAGAACATACAATTTCGCTAGGAATGGTAAATTAATATGAAAATACTGTATTGAGGGCAGAGAGTTGGCATCTCTTTTAGATTTGGCTGAACAAATGCGTTTCAGGCAGCATAATTACCAGTGAAATGGAAAAGAATGATGCTGGTTAACTAGACGTTTCGTGCAATATTATCCGACACTTCGTAGAGAAATTATTAAACCAAGATAAAAGGAGACATTTGGCCAATAGATGGCACCCGTGTATAAGCGGGCAGTGTAGCGTAATGGTTAGGGCGGTGGATTAAGGCACGCAAATTCAGCCGTTCCATCCCCGCTGCAGCCACAATGAATTTGAATAGTTTCTTGAAGCCAATTGTTTTCATTTTGAGTGCATGTTTATGGCCTAATGACTTTTCAAGCATAAATTGTGCCTCCCCGTGTAAAAACTATGGAAATTAATTAATCTCTGCTCTCCATACAGGACTGTAGCATGTTATCACAATGTGCAAGCAAGACGTTATTTTTATTTCATTCTACATTGTCTGATGTGGCTGAAACTTCACACGTTCATTTTTGGAGTGTAATCTCATCCATTTTCTAATAAAGGCTAAATGGCAAAGCGCCACCCGCTGGCAACAGGAAGTGAGCCTTATATTGCATTCTTAAGCATTATTTTTCAATGGGTTCATGACATTCACGGTAAATGTGGTCAGCATGATGCTAGGATGGTCCTGACAAAACAGATTTTTGATTTACTGGGATGATATAGCTATGGTCAGGCACATAAAAAACACATCATGCCAGACAAACAGGAAGTGGTCATACTTAAATTCTCCAATGTCTGATGTGACTGCAACTTTACACAGATGCTCAGTGTTGGAGTGTAATCAAATCCATATTCCAAAAACGACTCAATGTTATAGCAGCATCATCTGGAAACAGGAATTGACCTTAATTTCGCTGAACATCTTCCGATGTGGCTGAAAATGTACAAATATGTTTATTTCTGGAGTGTAATCAAATTCAAAAAACATACACGGATCAATAATATAGCGCCACCATCTGGCAACAGGAAGTGAGGCTTATATCATTGATGCATTCCAATAGCAGCGCCAACATCTTCATTGATCAAAGGGAAAATCCTGTGCACACTATACGTTGTCCAGGAAGGTGATTATTTCCAAAGTGTGTACATGTTGTGAAACATGTCATTGGCAGAACTATGCCACCAAGGCGGTTGCCCCCATGGGGCTTGGGCCCGTTCATTGCTGCTTGCAGCTATATTTATTATTATTATTCTTTTTCTTCAGGCAAATGGGCTTTTTTGAGGGCCTTGCCATGGGTAAAAAGTCTTGACATTTTGCACACACATCAGAAGTGGTTGCTGTCAGGAGCTCTCAGATGCTCAGACCTGGGCGTGGCCGAGGGACTCCACAGCGCCCCCTATCGCATTGTCTTCTATTGTGGGCAGGCACTTTGAGCTACCTGCACCTAATTTGGTGGCCAAATAGCGCTCCTCGGTCCAAACACATTTCTCATTCGGATCTAATCAAATATCCAAACAGGAAGTCAGCCATTTTGGATTTTCTGAGTTTTACACGTACTACACTTTTAAGTACTCCTCCTAGGGGGTTCATCGCATTCACATCAACTGTGGTCAGAATGGTCTCAGGATAGTCATGATGCTAAATTGCCAGGATATTTTTGATAGCTCAAACGGGACAGTCACGGGGAGGATTACAATTTTTATGTCACGCCACGCCAACAGGAAGTGGCCATAATTTCATGGTCTACATTGTCTGATCTGGCTGATATTTTAGAAATTTGTTTATTGTTGGAGTGTAATCACATCCATATCCCAAGAACAGGTCAGTGTTATAGCGCCACCATCTGGCAATAGGAAGTGAGGTCTTTAACATATTTGTATGCATTCCTGCTAGGGCATTCAGCACATTCACACCAAATGCGGTCAGCATGATCGTAAGATAGTCCTTACACTAAGTTGTGAAGGGATTTTTGATATCTCAAACGGTATGGAAATGGCGAGTCGTACAGTACACATATTGCGTGCAAAAAAATGACTTTTTTTTCGACATCGTCCGATCTGGCTGATATTTTACAAATATGTTCACTGTAGCAGTACAATATCAGATATATACATATCAATCGGGGCGTGGCTAGACAGCGCCCCCTATAATTATTATTCTCTTTTTTTTAAATGTATTTTGCATTTTTGAGGTGCTTGCCATGGATGGAAACTCACAGAATTTTGCACACACATGAGAAGTGTTGGCTGTCAGGATGTATCAGATGCTCAGACCTGGGCGTGGCCAAGGGACTCCACAGCGCCCCCTAATGCTTTGTCTTCTATTGTGGACAGGCACTTTGAGCTACCTTCACCTAATTTGGTATACATGTGGGACTCCTCTGGACAAACACATTTCTCATTCGCATCGAATCAAATATGTAAACAGGAAGTCAGCCATTTTGAATTTTTTGCATTTTACACGTACTACACTTTTAAGTACTCCTCCTAGGGGGTTCATTGCATTCACACGAACTGTGGTCAAATTGGTCTCAGGATAGTCATGATACTAATTCCAAAGGATATTTTTGATATCTCAAACGGTATGGTCATGGCGAGGCGTACAATTTTCATGTCACGCCGCGCCAACAGGAAGTTGCCATAAATTCATGGTCTACATTGTCTGATCTGGCTGATATTTTACAAATATGTTCACTGTTAGAGTGTAATCACATCCAAATACCAAGAAGAAATCAATGTTATAGCGCCACCATCTGGCAACGGACGTGAGGTTTTTATCATGTTTGTATGCGTTCCTGCTAAGGTATTCATCACATTCACACCAAATGTAGTCATCATGATCTGAGAATAGTCCTGACCCTAAATGACGAAAGGATTTTTGATATCTCAAACGGTTTGGCAATGGCGAGGCGTATAATACACACGTTACGCCCAAAAACAGGAAGTGGGCTTAATTCCGTTCTACATCATCTGATCGGGCTGATATTTTACAAATATATTCACTTTTGGAGTGCAATCACATCCATATCCACATTCATCTGGGCGTGGCTACACAGCGCCCCCTATGGTTCTTTTCTAATATTGTGGACATATACTTTCACGTAAATGCACCACGTCTGGTAGGCATAAGGGTCTCCTCAAGACACACACATTTCTCATTTGCATCCCTTAACTTTTCCAAACAGGAAGTGAGCTATTTTGGATTTTGTGTGTTTTTAAGTGTTTTTTCACGTACCAAAGTTTGAAATACTCTTCCTAGGGGGTTCATCACATTCACACAAAATGTGGTCAGCATGATATTATAGCCCTGACACACAACTATGAACTGATTTTTAATATCTTGGAATGGTATGGCTATGGTCAGCCTTAAAATTAACTTGAAATGCTGCCCAAACAGTTCATGTTTTAATACAATTATGTATTAAATAATTTCATAAAGGTATTAAATTCTACATTGCCTGATTTTGAGGCTACAACTTTTCACATATGTTCATTGTTGGAGTGTCATCACATCCATTAAGCAATAATAGTTCACTATTTTCGCTGGAGACTCATTATATCCAGTCTTAAAACTTCAACGCAAGTCGCAAATGACTCTCCCATTTCTAATACGCGACTGCCATCTACTGGCAAAAGTTGGTCTTGCATATATCTTGCAATGACGTTCAATGTTATTTGGTTTAACAAAACCGTGTTGTAGCATTTTAAGGACTCAATACAAAACAGCTGTTCGGAAAGTTAGCTTGAAAATCAAGAAGCCTTATTAAAGAATTCGAGCCGTTTCTATTTGACTTCATTCGGTTGAAGTGAATGCCGTAACCCAATTAAATGTAATTCGCGTCGGAATACACATAATAGCCTACACTGTCAACGTGAAATAAAAATATATAGAGGTTTAAATCGATCCTATATTGGGACATTTGTTATGATGGCTGGTGCAACGGGCATTTTCGGTACCGTTGACCATAATCGAATGCTAGCATTTATATCATTACACTGACCAAGTCCTGTTAAAAAGCACATCACCTTTGAGGAAACAGTGAAGTTGTCTACACAATCTATTCTACTCACAGACTAACTGCGTCGCTGTAACTTCCCCCCATTTCTGATACGGGGATTCCATTTATTGGCAGAAAGTGGAACTTTTATATTTTTCTTCCTTCAAGTGATTTTTCAACGATAGGTTTTTGTTTTTTTTCTAGCGAGCCAGTAGGCATAACGATGTATGATTTACAGCTGCAGCCTACGTGACAAAATGTATTGACAACACCCAGCCCGACGTTTCTTTGCATCTATTTTCATTTTTGAATAGAATATCTGAAGTAAATATTAAAGACATTTAATGACTGTCTTTAACTGGCAGGAGAGTAACATATATTTAAAAGAGTCAAAAGTCAAAAAGAAACGTTAACGTTTGAGATGGCTCTGGTCGAACTCTGTGTTAACATGAGACCGTTATGTTCAACAAAGGTATGGCATGCAGGTCGTTGCGAGATGACGCGCATTGGCTAACAGCAGCCAGCCTGTCCACTGTCTGTGTGAGTCAAAAAAACAGGTCAGCTACGTTTGTTTACATGAATAGAAAACTTTCAGTTAAATCGCCAGATATGTTAGTTTATTTTGCTTGTCATTAAACACGAATTAAGAGAACATACAATTTCGCTAGGAATTTTTGACTTAATATGAAAATACCGGATTGAGGGCAGATACTTGGCATCTCCTTTAGATTTGGCTGAACAAATGCGTTTCAGGCAGCATAATTACCGGTGAAATGGAAAAGAATGATGGTGGCTAACTCGACGTTTAATGCAATATTATCCGACACTTCGGAGAGAAATTATTTAACCAGGATGAAAGGAAACATACAACTTTTGGCCAATAGATAACGTACGTGTATAAGAGGGCAGTATAGCTTAATGGTACAGACAGTGGATTAAGACATGCAAGGTCCGCGGTTCCATCCCCGGTGCGGCCACAATAAAGTTGAATAGTTTCTTTACGCCAATGGTTTTATTTTGAGTGCATATTTATAACCGAATGACTTCTCAAGCGTAAATTGTGCCTCCCGCTGTAAAATCTATTGAAATTAATTCATCTCTGCTCTCCATACAGGACTGGAGCATATTATTACACTGTGCAAGCAAGAAGTAATTTTTGTTTCATTCTACATTGTCTGATGTGGCAGAAACGTCACATGTTCATTTTTGGAGTGTAATCTCATCCATATACCAAGAAAGGCTCAATGGCATAGCGCCACCATCTGGCAACAGGAAGTGGCTTTAATTTTACTTGACATCTTCCAATTTGGCTGAAAATGTACAAATATGTTAATTATTGGAGTGTAATCAAATCCATAAACCATACACGGCTCAATATTATAGCGCCACCATCTGGCAATAGGAAGTGAGGCTTATATCATTGATGCATTCCAATAGCAGCAGCAACATCTTCATTGATCAAAGGGGAATTCCTGTGCACACTATACGTTGTCCAGGAAGGTGATTATTTCCAAAGTGTGTACATATTGTGAAACATGTCATTGACACAACTATGCCACCAAGGCGGTTGCGCCCATGGTGCTTGGGCCCGTTCATTGCTGCTTGCAGCTATATTTATTAGGGCCCAAGCACCGTAGGGTGCGAAGGACCCTATTGTTATTGGAAGGATTATTATTATTATTATTATTATTATTATTCTTTTTCTTCAGGCAAATGGGATTTTTTGAGGGCCTTGCCATGCGTAAAAAGTCTTGACATTTTGCACACACATCAGAAGTGGTTGCTGTCAGGAGCTCTCAGATGCTCAGACCTGGGCGTGGCCGAGGGACTCCACAGCGCCCCCTATCGCATTGTCTTCTATTGTGGTCAGGCACTTTGAGCTACCTGCACCTAATTTGGTGGCCAAATAGCGCTCCTCGGTCCAAACACATTTCTCATTTGGATCTAATCAAATATCCAAACAGGAAGTCAGCCATTTTGGATTTTCTGAGTTTTACACGTACTACACTTTTAAGTACTCCTCCTAGGGGGTTCATCGCATTCACACCAACTGTGGTCAGAATGGTCTCAGGATAGTCATGATGTTAAATTGCCAGGATATTTTTGATAGCTCAAACGGGACGGTCATGGGGAGGAGTACAATTTTTATGTCACGCCGCGCCAACAGGAAGTGGCCATAATTTCATGGTCTACATTGTCTGATCTGGCTGATATTTTAGAAATTTGTTTATTGTTGGAGTGTAATCACATCCATATCCCAAGAACAGGTCAATGTTATAGCGCCACCATCTGGCAATAGGAAGTGTGGTCTTTAACATATTTGTATGCATTCCTGCTAGGGCATTCAGCACATTCACACCAAATGCGGTCAGCATGATCTTAAGATAGTCCTTACGCTAAGTTGTGAAGGGATTTTTGATATCTCAAACGGTATGGAAATGGCGAGTCGTACAGTACACATATTGCGTGCAAAAAAATGACTTTTTTTCCGACATCGTCCGATCTGGCTGATATTTTACAAATATGTTCACTGTAGCAGTACAATATCAGATATATACATATCAATCGGGGCGTGGCTAGACAGCGCCCCCTATAATTATTATTCTCTTTTTTTTCAATGTATTTTGCATTTTTGAGGTGCTTGCCATGGATGGAAACTCACAGAATTTTGCACACACATGAGAAGTGTTGGTTCTCAGAATGTGTCAGATGCTCAGACCTGGGCGTGGCCAAGGGACTCCACAGCGCCCCCTAATGCTTTGTCTTCTATTGTGGACAGGCACTTTGAGCTACCTTCACCTAATTTGGTATGCATGTGGGGTTCCTCTGGACAAACACATTTCTCATTCGCATCGAATCAAATATGTGAACAGGAAGTCAGCCATTTTGAATTTTGTGTATTTTACACGTACTACACTTTTAAGTACTCCTCCTAGGGGGTTCATTGCATTCACACGAAATGTGGTCAAAGTGGTCTCAGGATAGTCATGATACTAATTCCAAAGGATATTTTTGAGATCTCAAACGGTATGGTCATGGCGAGGCGTACAATTTTCATGTCACGCCGCGCCAACAGGAAGTAGCCATAAATTCATGGTCTACATTGTCTGATCTGGCTGAAATTTTACAAATATGTTCACTGTTAGAGTGTAATCACATCCAAATACCAAGAAGAAATCAATGTTATAGCGCCACCATCTGGCAACGGAAGTGAGGTTTTTATCATGTTTGTATGCGTTCCTGCTAAGGTATTCATCACATTCACACCAAATGTAGTCATCATGATCTTAGAATAGTCCTGACCCTAAATGACGAAAGGATTTTTGATATCTCAAACGGTTTGGCAATGGCGAGGCGTATAATACACACGTTACGCCCAAAAACAGGAAGTGGGCTTAATTCCGTTCTACATCATCTGATCGGGCTGATATTTTACAAATATATTCACTTTTGGAGTGCAATCACATCCATATCCACATTCATCTGGGCGTGGCTACACAGCGCCCCCTATGGCTTTTTTCTAATATTGTGGACATATACTTTCACGTAAATGCACCACGTCTGGTAGGCATAAGGGTCTCCTCAAGACACACACATTTCTCATTTGCATCCCTTAACTTTTCCCAACAGGAAGTGAGCTATTTTGGATTTTGTGTGTTTTTAAGTGTTTTTTCACGTACCAAACTTTGAAATACTCTTCCTAGGGGGTTCATCACATTCACACAAAATGTGGTCAGCATGATATTACAGCCCTGACACACAACTATGAACTGATTTTTAATATCTTGGAATGGTATGGCTATGGTCAGCCTTAAAATTAACTTGTAATGCTGCCCAAATAGGAAAATTATATATTAAATAATTTCAAAAAGGTATTAAATTCTACATTGCCTGATTTTGAGGCTACATCTTTTCACATATGTTCATTGTTGGAGTGTCATCACATCCATTAAGCAATAATAGTTTACTATTTTCGCTGGAGACTCATTATCTCCAGTCTTAAAACTTCAACTCAAGTCGCAACTGACTCTCCCATTTCTAATACGCGACTGCCATCTAGTGGCAAAGGTTAGTATTCTTTCTAATTTTCGGTATGGTTTCTCTTTCTTGGATAAAGTGATTTCTCAACGACAAGTTTTGTTTCTTTTTGCGAGCCAGTCACCATAACGATGTATGAGTAACAGCGGCAGCCTACATGACAAAATGTACTGAAAACACCCAGCCCACAGCAACGTTTTTTCTCATCTATCTTAATTAACTCGATTGAATAACTAAAATAAAAAACAGGCTTTTACTGGCAGGAAAGTATCATATATTTAAAAGATTAATACATATAATGCATATATTGGTTTGACGTTCAATGTTATTTGGATTTTTAAAAAACCGTATTGTAGCATTTTAAGGACTCAATACAAAACAGCTGTTCGGAAAGTTGGCTTGAAAACCAAGAAGCCTTATTAAGGAATTCGAGCCGTTTCTATTTGACTTCATTCGATTGAAGTGAATGCCGTAACCCAATTAAATGTAATTCGCGTCGGAATACACATAATAGCCTACACTGTCAACGTGAAATAAAAATATATAGAGGTTTAAATCGATCCTGTATTGGGACATTTGTTTTGATGGCTGGTGCAACGGGCATTTTCGGTACCGTTGACCATAATCGAATGTTAGCATTTATATCATTACACTGACCAAGTCCTGTTAAAAAGCACATTTTTGGTTCCTTTGTGGAAACAGTGAAGTTGTCTACACAATCTGTTCTACTCACAGACTAACTGCGTCGCTGTAACTTCCCCCCATTTCTGATACGGCGATTCAATTAATTGGCAGAAAGTGGTACTTTCATTTTTTTCTTCCTTCAAGTGATTTTTCAACGATAGGTTTTTGTTTTTTTCTAGCGAGCCAGTAGGCATAACGATGTATGATTTACAGCTGCAGCCTACGTGACAAAATGTATTGACAACACCCAGCCCGACGTTTCTTTGCATCTATTTTCATTACATGAATTGAATAACTAAAAGAAATATGAAAGACATTTAAAGACTTAAAGACAGGCTTTAACTGGCAGGAGAGTATCATATTTTTAAAAGATTAACACATGAAGTCAAAAAGAAACTTTAGCGTCTGAGGTGGCTCTGCTCGAACGCTGTGTTAACAAGAGACCGTTTTGTTCAACAAAGGTATCACATGCAGGTCGTTGCGAGATGACACGCACGGGCTAACAGCAGCCAGCCAGTCCACTGTCTGTGTGAGTCAAAAAACAGGTCAGCTACGTTGGTTTACATGAATAGAAAACTTTCAGTTAAATCGCCAGCTATGTTAGTTTATTAGGCTTGTCATTAAACACGAATTAAGAGAACATACAATTTCGCTAGGAATGGTAAATTAATATGAAAATACTGTATTGAGGGCAGAGAGTTGGCATCTCTTTTAGATTTGGCTGAACAAATGCGTTTCAGGCAGCATAATTACCAGTGAAATGGAAAAGAATGATGCTGGTTAACTAGACGTTTCGTGCAATATTATCCGACACTTCGTAGAGAAATTATTAAACCAAGATAAAAGGAGACATTTGGCCAATAGATGGCACCCGTGTATAAGCGGGCAGTATAGCGTAATGGTTAGGGCGGTGGATTAAGGCACGCAAATTCAGCCGTTCGATCCCCGCTGCAGCCACAATGAATTTGAATAGTTTCTTGAAGCCAATTGTTTTCATTTTGAGTGCATATTTATGGCCGAATGACTTCTCAAGCGTAAATTGTGCCTCCCCGTGTAAAAACTATGGAAATTAATTAATCTCTGCTCTCCATACAGGACTGTAGCATGTTATCACAATGTGCAAGCAAGAAGTAATTTTTGTTTCATTCAACATTGTCTGATGTGGCAAAAACTTCACACATGTTCATTTTTGGAGTGTAATCTCATCAATATACCAAGACAGGCTCAATGGCATAGCGCCACCATCTGGCAACAGGAAGTGGCTTTAATTTTACTTGACATCTTCCAATTTGGCTGAAAATGTACAAATATGTTAATTATTGGAGTGTAATCAAATCCATAAACCATACACGGCTCAATATTATAGCGCCAGCATCTGGCAACAGGAAGTGGCTTTAATTTTACTCGACATCTTCCAATTTGGCTGAAAATGTACAAATATGTTCATTTTTGGAGTGAAATCAAATCCATAAACCATACACAGCTCAATATTATAGCGCCACCATCTGGCAATAGGAAGTGAGGCTTATATCATTGATGCATTCCAATAGCAGCAGCAACATCTTCATTGATCAAAGGGGAATTCCTGTGCACACTATTCGTTGTCCAGGAAGGTGATTATTTCCAAAGTGTGTACATATTGTGAAAAATGTCATTGGCACAACTGTGCCACCAAGGCGGTTGCGCCCATGGTGCTTGGGCCCGTTCATTGCTGCTTGCAGCTATATTTATTATTATTATTCTTTTTCTTCAGGCAAATGGGCTTTTTTGAGGGCCTTGCCATGCGTAAAAAGTCTTGACATTTTGCCCACACATCAGAAGTGGTTGCTGTCAGGAGCTCTCAGATGCTCAGACCTGGGCGTGGCCGAGGGACTCCACAGCGCCCCCTATCGCATTGTCTTCTATTGTGGGCAGGCACTTTGAGCTACCTGCACCTAATTTGGTGGCCATATAGCGCTCCTCGGTCCAAACACATTTCTCATTCGGATCTAATCAAATATCCAAACAGGAAGTCAGCCATTTTGGATTTTCTGAGTTTTACACGTACTACACTTTTAAGTACTCCTCCTAGGGGGTTCATCACATTCACACCACCTGTGGTCAGAATGGTCTCAGGATAGTCATGATGCTAAATTGCCAGGATATTTTTGATAGCTCAAACGGGACGGTCATGGGCAGGAGTACAATTTTTATGTCACGCCGCGCCAACAGGAAGTGGCCATAATTTCATGGTCTACATTGTCTGATCTGGCTGATATTTTAGAACTTTGTTTATTGTTGGACTATAATCACATCCATATCCCAAGAACAGGTCAATGTTATAGCGCCACCATCTGGCAACAGGAAGTGAGGTCTTTAACATATTTGTATGCATTCCTGCTAGGGCATTCAGCACATTCACACCAAATGCGGTCAGCATGATCTTAAGATAGTCCTTACGCTAAGTTGTGAAGGGATTTTTGATTTCTCAAACGGTATGGAAATGGCGAGTCGTACAGTACACATATTGCGTGCAAAAAAATGACTTTTTTTTCGACATCGTCCGATCTGGCTGATATTTTACAAATATGTTCACTGTAGCAGTACAATATCAGATATATACATATCAATCGGGGCGTGGCTAGACAGCGCCCCCTATAATTATTATTCTCTTTTTTTTCAATGTATTTTGCATTTTTCAGGTGCTTACCATGGATGGAAACTCACAGAATTTTGCACACACATGAGAAGTGTTGACTGTCAGGATGTATCAGATGCTCAGATCTGGGCGTGGCCAAGGGACTCCACAGCGCCCCCTAATGCTTTGTCTTCTATTGTGGACAGGCACTTTGAGCTACCTTCACCTAATTTGGTCGGCATGTGGGGCTCCTCTGAACAAACACATTTCTCATTCGCATCGAATCAAATATGTAAACAGGAAGTCAGCCATTTTGAATTTTGTGCATTTTACACGTACTACACTTTTAAGTACTCCTCCTATGGGGTTCATTGCATTCACACGAAATGTGGTCAAAGTGGTCTCAGGATAGTCATGATACTAATTCCAAAGGATATTTTTGATATCTCAAACGGTATGGTCATGGCGAGGCGTACAATTTTCATGTCACGCCGCGCCAACAGGAAGTTGCCATAAATTCATGGTCTACATTGTCTGATCTGGCTGATATTTTACAAATATGTTCACTGTTAGAGTGTAATCACATCCAAATACCAAGAAGAAATCAATGTTATAGCGCCACCATCTGGCAACGGACGTGAAGTTTTTATCATGTTTGTATGCGTTCCTGCTAAGGTATTCATCACATTCACACCAAATGTAGTCGTCATGATCTTAGAATAGTTCCGACCCTAAATGACGAAAGGATTTTTGATATCTCAAACGGTTTGGCAATGGCGAGGCGTATAATACACACGTTACGCCCAAAAACAGGAAGTGGGCTTAATTCCGTTCTACATCATCTGATCGGGCTGATATTTTACAAATATATTCACTTTTGGAGTGCAATCACATCCATATCCACATTCATCTGGGCGTGGCTACACAGCGCCCCCTATGGCTTTTTTCTAATATTGTGGACATATACTTTCACGTAAATGCACCACGTCTGGTAGGTATAAGGGTCTCCTCAAGACACACACATTTCTCATTTGCATCCCTTAACTTTTCCCAACAGGAAGTGAGCTATTTTGGATTTTGTGTGTTTTTAAGTGTTTTTTCACGTACCAAACTTTGAAATACTCTTCTTAGGGGGTTCATCACATGAATGTGGTCAGCATGATATTATAGCCCTGACACACAACTATGAACTGATTTTTAATATCTTGGAATGGTATGGCTATGGTCAGCCTTAAAATTAACTTGAAATGCTGCCCAAACAGTTCATGTTTTAATACAATTATGTATTAAATAATTTCATAAAGGAATTAAATTCTACATTGCCTGATTTTGAGGCTACAACTTTTCACATATGTTCATTGTTGGAGTGTCATCACATCCATTAAGCAATAATAGTTCACTATTTTCGCTGGAGACTCATTATATCCAGTCTTAAAACTTCAACGCAAGTCGCAAATGACTCTCCCATTTCTAATACGCGACTGCCATCTACTGGCAAAAGTTAGTATTGCATATATCTTGCAATGACGTTCAATGTTATTTGGTTTAAAAAAAACCGTGTTGTAGCATTTTAAGGACTCAATACAAAACAGCTGTTCGGAAAGTTAGCTTGAAAATCAAGAAGCCTTATTAAGGAATTCGAGCCGTTTCTATTTGACTTCATTCGGTTGAAGTGAATGCCGTAACCCAATTAAATGTAATTCGCGTCGGAATACACATAATAGCCTACACTGTCAACGTGAAATAAAAATATATAGAGGTTTAAATCGATCCTATATTGGGACATTTGTTATGATGGCTGGTGCAACGGGCATTTTCGGTACCGTTGACCATAATCGAATGCTAGCATTTATATCATTACACTGACCAAGTCCTGTTAAAAAGCACATCACCTTTGTGGAAACAGTGAAGTTGTCTACACAATCTATTCTACTCACAGACTAACTGCGTCGCTGTAACTTCCCCCCATTTCTGATACGGGGATTCCATTTATTGGCAGAAAGTGGAACTTTTATATTTTTCTTCCTTCAAGTGATTTTTCAACGATAGGTTTTTTTTTTTTTCTAGCGAGCCAGTAGGCATAACGATGTATGATTTACAGCTGCAGCCTACGTGACAAAATGTATTGACAACACCCAGCCCGACGTTTCTTTGCATCTATTTTCATTTTTGAATAGAATATCTGAAGTAAATATTAAAGACATTTAATGACTGTCTTTAACTGGCAGGAGAGTAGCATATATTTAAAAGAGTCAAAAGTCAAAAAGAAACGTTAACGTTTGAGATGGCTCTGGTCGAACTCTGTGTTAACATGAGACCGTTATGTTCAACAAAGGTATGGCATGCAGGTCGTTGCGAGATGACGCGCATTGGCTAACAGCAGCCAGCCTGTCCACTGTCTGTGTGAGTCAAAAAAACAGGTCAGCTACGTTTGTTTACATGAATAGAAAACTTTCAGTTAAATCGCCAGATATGTTAGTTTATTTTGCTTGTCATTAAACACGAATTAAGAGAACATACAATTTCGCTAGGAATTTTTGACTTAATATGAAAATACCGGATTGAGGGCAGAGACTTGGCATCTCCTTTAGATTTGGCTGAACAAATGCGTTTCAGGCAGCATAATTACCGGTGAAATGGAAAAGAATGATGCTGGCTAACTCGACGTTTAATGCAATATTATCCGACACTTCGGAGAGAAATTATTTAACCAGGATGAAAGGAAACATACAACTTTTGGCCAATAGATAACGTACGTGTATAAGAGGGCAGTATAGCTTAATGGTTCAGACAGTGGATTAAGACATGCAAGGTCCGCGGTTCCATCCCCGGTGCGGCCACAATAAAGTTGAATAGTTTCTTTACGCCAATGGTTTTATTTTGAGTGCATATTTATAACCGAATGACTTCTCAAGCGTAAATTGTGCCTCCCGCTGTAAAATCTATTGAAATTAATTCATCTCTGCTCTCCAGACAGGACTGGAGCATATTATTACAATGTGCAAGCAAGAAGTAATTTTTGTTTCATTCTACATTGTCTGATGTGGCAGAAACTTCACACATGTTCATTTTTGGAGTGTAATCTCATCCATATACCAAGAAAGGCTCAATGGCATAGCGCCACCATCTGGCAACAGGAAGTGGCTTTAATTTTACTTGACATCTTCCAATTTTGCTGAAAATGGACAAATATGTTAATTATTGGAGTGTAATCAAATCCATGAACCATACACGGCTCAATATTATACCGCCACCATCTGGCAACAGGAAGTGGCTTAAATTTTACTTGACATCTTCCAATTTGGCTGAAAATGTACAAATATGTTAATTATTGGAGTGAAATCAAATCCATAAACCATACACGGCTCAATATTATAGCGCCACCATCTGGCAATAGGAAGTGAGGCTTATATCATTGATGCATTCCAATAGCAGCAGAAACATCTTCATTGATCAAAGGGGAATTCCTGTGCACACTATACGTTGTCCAGGAAGGTGATTATTTCCAAAGTGTGTACATATTGTGAAACATGTCATTGGCACAACTATGCCACCAAGGCGGTTGCGCCCATGGTGCTTGGGCCCGTTCATTGCTGCTTGCAGCTATATTTAGGGCCCAAGCACCGTAGGGTGCGAAGGACCCTATTGTTATTGGAAGGATTATTATTATTATTATTATTATTATTATTCTTTTTCTTCAGGCAAATGGGCTTTTTTGAGGGCCTTGCCATGCGTAAAAAGTCTTGACATTTTGCCCACACATCAGAAGTGGTTGCTGTCAGGAGCTCTCAGATGCTCAGACCTGGGCGTGGCCGAGGGACTCCACAGCGCCCCCTATCGCATTGTCTTCTATTGTGTGCAGGCACTTTGAGCTACCTGCACCTAATTTGGTGGCCATATAGCGCTCCTCGGTCCAAACACATTTCTCATTCGGATCTAATCAAATATCCAAACAGGAAGTCAGCCATTTTGGATTTTCTGAGTTTTACACGTACTACACTTTTAAGTACTCCTCCTAGGGGGTTCATCACATTCACACCACCTGTGGTCAGAATGGTCTCAGGATAGTCATGATGCTAAATTGCCAGGATATTTTTGATAGCTCAAACGGGACGGTCATGGGCAGGAGTACAATTTTTATGTCACGCCGCGCCAACAGGAAGTGGACATAATTTCATGGTCTACATTGTCTGATCTGGCTGATATTTTAGAACTTTGTTTATTGTTGGACTATAATCACATCCATATCCCAAGAACAGGTCAATGTTATAGCGCCACCATCTGGCAACAGGAAGTGAGGTCTTTAACATATTTGTATGCATTCCTGCTAGGGCATTCAGCACATTCACACCAAATGCGGTCAGCATGATCTTAAGATAGTCCTTACGCTAAGTTGTGAAGGGATTTTTGATTTCTCAAACGGTATGGAAATGGCGAGTCGTACAGTACACATATTGCGTGCAAAAAAATGACTTTTTTTTCGACATCGTCCGATCTGGCTGATATTTTACAAATATGTTCACTGTAGCAGTACAATATCAGATATATACATATCAATCGGGGCGTGGCTAGACAGCGCCCCCTATAATTATTATTCTCTTTTTTTTCAATGTATTTTGCATTTTTCAGGTGCTTACCATGGATGGAAACTCACAGAATTTTGCACACACATGAGAAGTGTTGGCTATCAGGATGTATCAGATGCTCAGATCTGGGCGTGGCCAAGGGACTCCACAGCGCCCCCTAATGCTTTGTCTTCTATTGTGGACAGGCACTTTGAGCTACCTTCACCTAATTTGGTCGGCATGTGGGGCTTTTCTGAACAAACACATTTCTCATTCGCATCGAATCAAATATGTAAACAGGAAGTCAGCCATTTTGAATTTTGTGCATTTTACACGTACTACACTTTTAAGTACTCCTCCTAGGGGGTTCATTGCATTCACACGAAATGTGGTCAAAGTGGTCTCAGGATAGTCATGATACTAATTCCAAAGGATATTTTTGATATCTCAAACGGTATGGTCATGGCGAGGCGTACAATTTTCATGTCACGCCGCGCCAACAGGAAGTTGCCATAAATTCATGGTCTACATTGTCTGATCTGGCTGATATTTTACAAATATGTTCACTGTTAGAGTGTAATCACATCCAAATACCAAGAAGAAATCAATGTTATAGCGCCACCATCTGGCAACGGACGTGAAGTTTTTATCATGTTTGTATGCGTTCCTGCTAAGGTATTCATCACATTCACACCAAATGTAGTCGTCATGATCTTAGAATAGTTCCGACCCTAAATGACGAAAGGATTTTTGATATCTCAAACGGTTTGGCAATGGCGAGGCGTATAATACACACGTTACGCCCAAAAACAGGAAGTGGGCTTAATTCCGTTCTACATCATCTGATCGGGCTGATATTTTACAAATATATTCACTTTTGGAGTGCAATCACATCCATATCCACATTCATCTGGGCGTGGCTACACAGCGCCCCCTATGGCTTTTTTCTAATATTGTGGACATATACTTTCACGTAAATGCACCACGTCTGGTAGGTATAAGGGTCTCCTCAAGACACACACATTTCTCATTTGCATCCCTTAACTTTTCCCAACAGGAAGTGAGCTATTTTGGATTTTGTGTGTTTTTAAGTGTTTTTTCACGTACCAAACTTTGAAATACTCTTCTTAGGGGGTTCATCACATGAATGTGGTCAGCATGATATTATAGCCCTGACACACAACTATGAACTGATTTTTAATATCTTGGAATGGTATGGCTATGGTCAGCCTTAAAATTAACTTGAAATGCTGCCCAAACAGTTCATGTTTTAATACAATTATGTATTAAATAATTTCATAAAGGTATTAAATTCTACATTGCCTGATTTTGAGGCTACAACTTTTCACATATGTTCATTGTTGGAGTGTCATCACATCCATTAAGCAATAATAGTTCACTATTTTCGCTGGAGACTCATTATATCCAGTCTTAAAACTTCAACGCAAGTCGCAAATGACTCTCCCATTTCTAATACGCGACTGCCATCTACTGGCAAAAGTTAGTATTGCATATATCTTGCAATGACGTTCAATGTTATTTGGTTTAAAAAAAACCGTGTTGTAGCATTTTAAGGACTCAATACAAAACAGCTGTTCGGAAAGTTAGCTTGAAAATCAAGAAGCCTTATTAAGGAATTCGAGCCGTTTCTATTTGACTTCATTCGGTTGAAGTGAATGCCGTAACCCAATTAAATGTAATTCGCGTCGGAATACACATAATAGCCTACACTGTCAACGTGAAATAAAAATATATAGAGGTTTAAATCGATCCTATATTGGGACATTTGTTATGATGGCTGGTGCAACGGGCATTTTCGGTACCGTTGACCATAATCGAATGCTAGCATTTATATCATTACACTGACCAAGTCCTGTTAAAAAGCACATCACCTTTGTGGAAACAGTGAAGTTGTCTACACAATCTATTCTACTCACAGACTAACTGCGTCGCTGTAACTTCCCCCCATTTCTGATACGGGGATTCCATTTATTGGCAGAAAGTGGAACTTTTATATTTTTCTTCCTTCAAGTGATTTTTCAACGATAGGTTTTTTTTTTTTTCTAGCGAGCCAGTAGGCATAACGATGTATGATTTACAGCTGCAGCCTACGTGACAAAATGTATTGACAACACCCAGCCCGACGTTTCTTTGCATCTATTTTCATTTTTGAATAGAATATCTGAAGTAAATATTAAAGACATTTAATGACTGTCTTTAACTGGCAGGAGAGTATCATATATTTAAAAGAGTCAAAAGTCAAAAAGAAACGTTAACGTTTGAGATGGCTCTGGTCGAACTCTGTGTTAACATGAGACCGTTATGTTCAACAAAGGTATGGCATGCAGGTCGTTGCGAGATGACGCGCATTGGCTAACAGCAGCCAGCCTGTCCACTGTCTGTGTGAGTCAAAAAAACAGGTCAGCTACGTTTGTTTACATGAATAGAAAACTTTCAGTTAAATCG
Organism: Conger conger; assembly: GCF_963514075.1. Lineage (NCBI taxonomy): Eukaryota > Metazoa > Chordata > Actinopteri > Anguilliformes > Congridae > Conger > Conger conger. Next base: position 1,686,039 of record NC_083772.1, read on the forward strand.
CCAGATATGTTAGTTTATTTTGCTTGTCATTAAACACGAATTAAGAGAACATACAATTTCGCTAGGAATTTTTGACTTAATATGAAAATACCGGATTGAGGGCAGAGACTTGGCATCTCCTTTAGATTTGGCTGAACAAATGCGTTTCAGGCAGCATAATTACCGGTGAAATGGAAAAGAATGATGCTGGCTAACTCGACGTTTAATGCAATATTATCCGACACTTCGGAGAGAAATTATTTAACCAGGATGAAAGGAAACATACAACTTTTGGCCAATAGATAACGTACGTGTATAAGAGGGCAGTATAGCTTAATGGTTCAGACAGTGGATTAAGACATGCAAGGTCCGCGGTTCCATCCCCGGTGCGGCCACAATAAAGTTGAATAGTTTCTTTACGCCAATGGTTTTATTTTGAGTGCATATTTATAACCGAATGACTTCTCAAGCGTAAATTGTGCCTCCCGCTGTAAAATCTATTGAAATTAATTCATCTCTGCTCTCCAGACAGGACTGGAGCATATTATTACACTGTGCAAGCAAGAAGTAATTTTTGTTTCATTCTACATTGTCTGATGTGGCAGAAACTTCACACATGTTCATTTTTGGAGTGTAATCTCATCCATATACCAAGAAAGGCTCAATGGCATAGCGCCACCATCTGGCAACAGGAAGTGGCTTTAATTTTACTTGACATCTTCCAATTTTGCTGAAAATGGACAAATATGTTAATTATTGGAGTGTAATCAAATCCATGAACCATACACGGCTCAATATTATACCGCCACCATCTGGCAACAGGAAGTGGCTTAAATTTTACTTGACATCTTCCAATTTGGCTGAAAATGTACAAATATGTTAATTATTGGAGTGAAATCAAATCCATAAACCATACACGGCTCAATATTATAGCGCCACCATCTGGCAATAGGAAGTGAGGCTTATATCATTGATGCATTCCAATAGCAGCAGAAACATCTTCATTGATCAAAGGGGAATTCCTGTGCACACTATACGTTGTCCAGGAAGGTGATTATTTCCAAAGTGTGTACATATTGTGAAACATGTCATTGGCACAACTATGCCACCAAGGCGGTTGCGCCCATGGTGCTTGGGCCCGTTCATTGCTGCTTGCAGCTATATTTAGGGCCCAAGCACCGTAGGGTGCGAAGGACCCTATTGTTATTGGAAGGATTATTATTATTATTATTATTATTATTATTATTATTATTATTATTATTATTATTATTATTCTTTTTTTTTCAATGTTTTGTGCATTTTTGAGGTGCTTGCCATGGATGAAAACTCACAGAATTTTGCACACACATCACAAGTCGTGGCTGTCAGGTTGTCTCAGATGCTCAGACCTGGGCGTGGCTGAGGGACTCCACAGCGCCCCCTATCGCATTGTCATCTATTGTGGGCAGGCACTTTGAGCTACCTTCACAAAATTTAGTACCCATATAGCACTCCTCGGTCCAAACACATTTCTCATTCGCATCTAATCAAATATACAAACAGGAAGTCAGCCATTTTGGATTTTGTGCGTTTTACACGTACTGCACTTTTAAGTACTCCTCCTAGGGGGTTCATCACATTCACACCACCTGTGGTCAGAATGGTCTCAGGATATTCATGATGCTAAATTGCCAGGATATTTTTGATAGCTCAAACGGGACGGTCCTGGGGAGGCGTAGAATTTTTATGTCACGCCACGCCAACAGGAAGTGGCCGTAATTTCATGGTTTACATCGTCTGATCTGGCTGATATTTTAGAAATACGTTTATTGTTGGAGTATAATCACATCCATATCCCAAGAACGGGTCAATGTTATAGCGCCACCATCTGGCAACAGGAAGTGAGGTCTTTATCATATTTGTATGCCTTCCTGCTAGGGCATTCATCACATTCACACGAAATGTGGTCCGCATGATCTTAGGATAGTCATGACCATAAGCTGTGAAGGGATTTTTGATATCTCAAACGGTATGGAAATGGCGAGTCGTACAGTACACATATTGCGTGCAAAAAAATGACTTTTTTTTTTACATCGTCCGATCTGGCTGATATTTTACAAATATGTTCACTGTTGGAGTACAATATGAAATATATACATATCAATCGGGGCGTGGCTAGACAGCGCCCCCTATAATTATTATTCTCTTTTTTTTCAATGTATTTTGCATTTTTGAGGTGCTTGCCATGGATGAAAACTCACGGAATTTTGCACACACATGAGAAGTGTTGGCTGTCAGGAGGTATCAGATGCTCAGACCTGGGCGTGGCCGAGGGACTCCACAGCGCCCCCTAATGCTTTGTCTTCTATTGTGGACAGGCACTTTGAGCTACCTTCACCTAATTTGGTATGCATGTGGGCCTCCTCTGGACAAACACATTTGTCATTCGCATCGAATCAAATATGTAAACAGGAAGTCAGCCATTTTGAATTTTGTGCATTTTACACGTACTACACTTTTAAGTACTTCTCCTAGGGGGTTTATTGCATTCACACGAAATGTGGTCAAAGTGGTCTCAGGATAGTCATGATACTAATTGCAAAGGATATTTTTGATATCTCAAACGGTATGGTCATGGCGAGGCGTAAAATTTTCCTGTCAAGCCGCGCCAACAGGAAGTAGCCATAAATTCATGGTCTACATTGTCTGATCTGGCTGATATTTTACAAATATGTTCACTGTTAGAGTCTAATCACATCCATATACCAAGAAGAAATCAATGTTATAGCGCCACCATCTGGCAACGGAAGTGAGGTTTTTATCATGTTTGTATGCGTTCCTGCTAGAGTATTCATCACATTCACACCAAATGTAGTCATCATGATCTGAGAATAGTCCTGACCCTAAATGACGAAAGGATTTTTGATATCTCAAACGGTTTGGCAATGGCGAGGCGTATAATACACACGTTACGCCCAAAAACAGGAAGTGGGCTTAATTCCGTTCTACATCATCTGATCGGGCTGATATTTTACAAATATATTCACTTTTGGAGTGCAATCACATCCATATCCACATTCATCTGGGCGTGGCTACACAGCGCCCCCTATGGCTTTTTTCTAATATTGTGGACATATACTTTCACGTAAATGCACCACGTCTGGTAGGCATAAGGGTCTCCTCAAGACACACACATTTCTCATTTGCATCCCTTAACTTTTCCCAACAGGAAGTGAGCTATTTTGGATTTTGTGTGTTTTTAAGTGTTTTTTCACGTACCAAACTTTGAAATACTCTTCCTAGGGGGTTCATCACATTCACACAAAATGTGGTCAGCATGATATTATAGCCCTGACACACAACTATGAACTGATTTTTAATATCTTGGAATGGTATGGCTATGGTCAGCCTTAAAATTAACTTGTAATGCTGCCCAAATAGGAAAATTATATATTAAATAATTTCAAAAAGGTATTAAATTCTACATTGCCTGATTTTGAGGCTACATCTTTTCACATATGTTCATTGTTGGAGTGTCATCACATCCATTAAGCAATAATAGTTTACTATTTTCGCTGGAGACTCATTATCTCCAGTCTTAAAACTTCAACTCAAGTCGCAACTGACTCTCCCATTTCTAATACGCGACTGCCATCTAGTGGCAAAGGTTAGTATTCTTTCTAATTTTCGGTATGGTTTCTCTTTCTTGGATAAAGTGATTTCTCAACGACAAGTTTTGTTTCTTTTTGCGAGCCAGTAACCATAACGATGTATGAGTAACAGCGGCAGCCTACATGACAAAATGTACTGAAAACACCCAGCCCACAGCAACGTTTTTTCTCATCTATCTTAATTAACTCGATTGAATAACTAAAATAAAAAACAGGCTTTTACTGGCAGGAAAGTATCATATATTTAAAAGATTAATACATATAATGCATATATTGCTTTGACGTTCAATGTTATTTGGATTTTTAAAAAACCGTATTGTAGCATTTTAAGGACTCAATACAAAACAGCTGTTCGGAAAGTTGGCTTGAAAACCAAGAAGCCTTATTAAGGAATTCGAGCCGTTTCTATTTGACTTCATTCGATTGAAGTGAATGCCGTAACCCAATTAAATGTAATTCGCGTCGGAATACACATAATAGCCTACACTGTCAACGTGAAATAAAAATATATAGAGGTTTAAATCGATCCTGTATTGGGACATTTGTTATGATGGCTGGTGCAACGGGCATTTTCGGTACCGTTGACCATAATCGAATGCTAGCATTTATATCATTACACTGACCAAGTCCTGTTAAAAAGCACATTTTTGGTTCCTTTGTGGAAACAGTGAAGTTGTCTACACAATCTGTTCTACTCACAGACTAACTGCGTCGCTGTAACTTCCCCCCATTTCTGATACGGCGATTCAATTTATTGGCAGAAAGTGGTACTTTCATTTTTTTCTTCCTTCAAGTGATTTTTCAACGATAGGTTTTTGTTTTTTTCTAGCGAGCCAGTAGGCATAACGATGTATGATTTACAGCTGCAGCCTACGTGACAAAATGTATTGACAACACCCAGCCCGACGTTTCTTTGCATCTATTTTCATTACATGAATTGAATAACTAAAATAAATATTAAAGACATTTAAAGACTTAAAGACAGGCTTTAACTGGCAGGAGAGTATCATATTTTTAAAAGATTAACACATGAAGTCAAAAAGAAACTTTAGCGTCTGAGGTGGCTCTGCTCGAATGCTGTGTTAACAAGAGACCGTTTTGTTCAACAAAGGTATCACATGCAGGTCGTTGCGAGATGACACGCACGGGCTAACAGCAGCCAGCCAGTCCACTGTCTGTGTGAGTCAAAAAACAGGTCAGCTACGTTGGTTTACATGAATAGAAAACTTTCAGTTAAATCGCCAGCTATGTTAGTTTATTAGGCTTGTCATTAAACACGAATTAAGAGAACATACAATTTCGCTAGGAATGGTAAATTAATATGAAAATACTGTATTGAGGGCAGAGAGTTGGCATCTCTTTTAGATTTGGCTGAACAAATGCGTTTCAGGCAGCATAATTACCAGTGAAATGGAAAAGAATGATGCTGGTTAACTAGACGTTTCGTGCAATATTATCCGACACTTCGTAGAGAAATTATTAAACCAAGATAAAAGGAGACATTTGGCCAATAGATGGCACCCGTGTATAAGCGGGCAGTATAGCGTAATGGTTAGGGTGGTGGATTAAGGCACGCAAATTCAGCCGTTCGATCCCCGCTGCAGCCACAATGAATTTGAATAGGTTCTTGAAGCCAATTGTTTTCATTTTGAGTGCATATTTATGGCCGAATGACTTCTCAAGCGTAAATTGTGCCTCCCCGTGTAAAAACTATGGAAATTAATTAATCTCTGCTCTCCATACAGGACTGTAGCATGTTATCACAATGTGCAAGCAAGACGTAATTTTTGTTTCATTCTACATTGTCTGATGTGGCAAAAACTTCACACATGTTCATTTTTGGACTGTAATCTCATCAATATACCAAGACAGGCTCAATGGCATAGGCCACCATCTGGCAACAGGAAGTGGCTTTAATTTTACTTGACATCTTCCAATTTGGCTGAAAATGTACAAATATGTTAATTATTGGAGTGTAATCAAATCCATAAACCATACACGGCTCAATATTATAGCGCCACCATCTGGCAACAGGAAGTGGCTTTAATTTTACTCGACATCTTCCAATTTCGCTGAAAATGTACAAATATGTTCATTTTTGGAGTGAAATCAAATCCATAAACCATACACAGCTCAATATTATAGCGCCACCATCTGGCAATAGGAAGTGAGGCTGATATCATTGATGCATTCCAATAGCAGCAGCAACATCTTCATTGATCAAAGGGGAATTCCTGTGCACACTATTCGTTGTCCAGGAAGGTGATTATTTCCAAAGTGTGTACATATTGTGAAACATGTCATTGGCACAACTGTGCCACCAAGGCGGTTGCGCCCATGGTGCTTGGGCCCGTTCATTGCTGCTTGCAGCTATATTTATTATTATTATTCTTTTTTCTATATGCAAATGGGCCTTTTTGAGGTGCTTGCCATGCATAAAAAGTCTGGGAATTTTGCACACACATCAGAAATGAGGACCTTCAGGATCGCTTAGATGCTCAGACCTGGGCGTGGCCGAGGGACTCCACAGCGCCCCCTATCGCATTGTCTTCTATTGTGGGCAGGCACTTTGAGCTACCTGCACCTAATTTGGTGGCCATATAGCGCTCCTCGGTCCAAACACATTTCTCATTCGGATCTAATCAAATATCCAAACAGGAAGTCAGCCATTTTGGATTTTCTGAGTTTTACACGTACTACACTTTTAAGTACTCCTCCTAGGGGGTTCATCGCATTCACACCAACGGTGGTCAGAATGGTCTCAGGATAGTCATGATGCTAAATTGCCAGGATATTTTTGATAGTTCAAACGGGACGGTCATGGGGAGGAGTACAATTTTTATGTCACGCCGCGCCAACAGGAAGTGGCCATAATTTCATGGTCGACATCGTCTGATCTGGCTGATATTTTAGAAATTTGTTTATTGTTGGAGTGTAATCACATCCATATCCCAAGAACAGGTCAATGTTATAGCGCCACCATCTGGCAACAGGAAGTGAGGTCTTTAACATATTTGTATGCATTCCTCCTAGGGGGTTCATCGCATTCACACCAAATGCGGTCAGCATGATCTTAAGATAGTCCTTACGCTAAGTTGTGAAGGGATTTTTGATATCTCAAACGGTATGGAAATGGCGAGTCGTACAGTACACATATTGCGTGCAAAAAAATGACTTTTTTTTCGACATCGTCCGATCTGGCTGATATTTTACAAATATGTTCACTGTAGCAGTACAATATCAGATATATACATATCAATCGGGGCGTGGCTAGACAGCGCCCCCTATAATTATTATTCTTTTTTTTTTCAATGTATTTTGCATTTTTGAGGTTCTTGCCATGGATGGAAACTCACAGAATTTTGCACACACATGAGAAGTGTTGGCTGTCAGGATGTATCAGATGCTCAGACCTGGGCGTGGCCAAGGGACTCCACAGCGCCCCCTAATGCTTTGTCTTCTATTGTGGACAGGCACTTTGAGCTACCTTCACCTAATTTGGTATGCATGTGGGGCTCCTCTGGACAAACACATTTCTCATTTGCATTGAATCAAATATGTAAACAGGAAGTCAGCCATTTTGAATTTTGTGCATTTTACACGTACTACACTTTTAAGTACTCCTCCTAGGGGGTTCATTGCATTCACACGAAATGCGGTCAAAGTGGTCTCCGGATAGTCATGATACTAATTCCAAAGGATATTTTTGATATCTCAAACGGTATGGTCATGGCGAGGCGTACAATTTTCATGTCACGCCGCGCCAACAGGAAGTTGCCATAAATTCAAGGTCTACATTGTCTGATCTGGCTGATATTTTACAAATATGTTCACTGTTAGAGTGTAATCACATCCAAATACCAAGAAGAAATCAATGTTATAGCGCCACCATCTGGCAACGGACGTGAGGTTTTTATCATGTTTGTATGCGTTCCTGCTAAGGTATTCATCACATTCACACCAAATGTAGTCATCATGATCTTAGAATAGTCCTGACCCTAAATGATGAAAGGATTTTTGATATATCAAACGGTTTGGCAATGGCGAGGCGTATAATACACACGTTACGCCCAAAAACAGGAAGTGGGCTTAATTCCGTTCTACATCATCTGATCGAGCTGATATTTTACAAATATATTCACTTTTGGAGTGCAATCACATCCATATCCACATTCATCTGGGCGTGGCTACACAGCGCCCCCTATGGCTTTTTTCTAATATTGTGGACATATACTTTCACGTAAATGCACCACGTCTGGTAGGCATAAGGGTCTCCTCAAGACACACACATTTCTCATTTGCATCCCTTAACTTTTCCCAACAGGAAGTGAGCTATTTAGGATTTTGTGTGTTTTTAAGTGTTTTTTCACGTACCAAACTTTGAAATACTCTTCCTAGGGGGTTCATCACATTCACACAAAATGTGGTCAGCATGATATCATAGCCCTGACACACAACTATGAACTGATTTTTAATATCTTGGAATGGTATGGCTATGGTCAGCCTTAAAATTAACTTGTAATGCTGCCCAAACAGTTCATGTTTTAATACAATTATGTATTAAATAATTTCAAAAAGGTATTGCCTGATTTTGAGGCTACAACTTTTCACATATGTTCATTGTTGGAGTGTCATCACATCCATTAAGCAATAATAGTTCACTATTTTCGCTGGAGACTCATTATATCCAGTCTTAAAACTTCAACGCAAGTCGCAACTGACTCTCCCATTTCTAATACGCGACTGCCATCTACTGGCAAAGGTTAGTATTCTTTCTAATTTTCTTGGATAAAGTAATTTCTCAATGACAAGTTTTGTTTCTTTTTGCGAGCCAGTAACCATAACGATGTATGAGTAACAGCGGCAGCCTACGTGACAAAATGTACTGACAACACCCAGCCCACAGCAACGTTTTTTTCATCGACCTTAATTTTATGGATTGAATAACTAAAATAAAGGACAGGCTTTTACTGGCAGGAAAGTATCATATATTTAAAAGATTAACACATATAATGCAGATCTTGCATTGACGTTCAATTTTATTTGGTTTTAAAAAAAACGTATTGTAGCATTTTAAGGACTCAACACAAAACAGCTGTTCGGAAAGTTGGGTTGAAAACCAAGAAGCCTTATTAAGGAATTCGAGCCGTTTCTATTTGACTTCATTCGATTGAAGTGAATGCCGTAACCCAATTAAATGTAATTCGCGTCGGAATACACACAATCGCCTACACTGTCAACGTGAAATAAAAATATATAGATGTTTAAATCGATCCTATATTAGGACATTTGTTATGATGGCTGGTGCAACGGGCATTTTCGGTACCGTTGACCATAATCGAATGCTAGCATTTATATCATTACACTGACCAAGTCCTGTTAAAAAGCACATTTTTGGTTCCTTTGTGGAAACAGTGAAGTTGTCTACATAACCTATTCTACTCACAGACTAACTGCGTCGCTGTAACTTCCCCCCATTTCTGATACGGGGATAGGTTTTTGTTTTTTTCTAGCGAGCCAGTAGGCATAACGATGTATGATTAACAGCTGCAGCCTACGTGACAAAATGTATTGACAACACCCAGCCCGACGTTTCTTTGCATCTATTTTCATTATATGAATTGAATATCTAAAATAAATATTTAAAAAATTTAATGACTGTCTTTAACTGGCAGGAGAGTATCATATATTTAAAAGAGTAACACATGAAGTAAAAAGAAAAAGGTTAGCATTCGAGGTGGTGCTCGAACACTGTGTTAAGATGAAACCGTTATGTTCAACAAAGGTATGGCTTGCAGGTCGTTGCGAGATGACAGATATTGGCTAACAGGAGCCAGCCTGTCCACTTGTCTGTGTGAGTCAAAAAACAGGTCCGCTACGTTGGTTTACATGAATAGAAAACTTTCAGTTAAATCGCCAGCTATGTTAGTTTATTTTGCTTGTCATTAAACACGAATTAAGAGAACATACAATTTCGCTAGGAATTTGTGACTTAATATGAAAATAACGGATTGAGGGCAGAGACTTGGCATCTCCTTTAGATTTGGCTGAACAAATGCGTTTCAGGCAGCATAATTACCAGTGAAATGGAAAAGAATGATGCTGGCTAACGAGACGTTTAATGCAATATTATCCGACACTTCGGAGAGAAATTATTTAACCAAGATAAAAGGAAACATACAACTTTTGGCCAATAGATGGCGGCCGTGTATAAGAGGGCAGTATAGTTTTACGGTTCAGGCAGTGGATTAAGACATGCAAGGTCCGCGGTTCCATCCCTGGTGCGGCCACAATAAAGTTGAATAGTTTCTTTAAGCCAATGGTTTCATTTTGAGTGCATATTTATAACCGAATGACTTCTCAAGCATAAATTGTGCCTCCCGCTGTAAAATCTATGGAAATGAATTCATCTCTGCTCTCCATACAGGACTGGAGCATGTTATCACAATGTGCAAGCAAGAAGTAATTTTTGTTTCATTCTACATTGTCTGATGTGGCTAAAACTTCACACATGTTCATTTTTGGAGTGTAATCTCATCCATATACCAATAAAGGCTCAATGGCATAGCTCCACCATCTGGCAAAAGGAAGTGGCCTTAATTTCACTCAACATCTTCCGATGTGGCTTAGAATTTAGAAAAAGGTTTATTATTGGAGTGTAATCAAATTCAAAAACCATACATGGTTCAATATTATAGCGCCACCATCTGGCAACAGGAAGTGAGGCTTATATCATTGATGCATTCCAATAGCAGCACCAACATCCTCATTGCTCAAAGGGGAATTCCTGTGCACACTATACGTTGTCCAGGAAGGTGATTATTTCCAAAGTGTGTAGATGTTGTGAAACATGTCATTGGCACAACTATGCCACCAAGGCGGTTGCGCCCATGGTGCTTGGGCCCGTTCATTGCTGCTTGCAGCTATATTTAGGGCCCAAGCACCGTAGGGTGCGAAGGACCCTATTGTTATTGGAAGGATTATTATTATTATTATTATTATTATTATTCTTTTTTTTTCAATGTTTTGTGCATTTTTGAGGTGCTTGCCATGGATGAAAACTCACAGAATTTTGCACACACATCAGAAGTGGTGGCTGTCAGGTTGTCTCAGATGCTCAGACCTGGGCGTGGCTGAGGGACTCCACAGCGCCCCCTATCGCATTGTCATCTATTGTGGGCAGGCACTTTGAGCTACCTTCACAAAATTTAGTACGCTTATAGCACTCCTCGGTCCAAACACATTTCTTATTCGCATCTAATCAAATATACAAACAGGAAGTCAGCCATTTTGGATTTTGTGCGTTTTACACGTACTGCACTTTTAAGTACTCCTCCTAGGGGGTTCATCACATTCACACCACCTGTGGTCAGAATGGTCTCAGGGTATTCATGATGCTAAATTGCCAGGATATTTTTGATAGCTCAAACGGGACGGTCCTGGGGAGGCGTATAATTTTTATGTCACGCCACGCCAACAGGAAGTGGCCGTAATTTCATGGTCTACATCGTCTGATCTGGCTGATATTTTAGAAATACGTTTATTGTTGGAGTATAATCACATCCATATCCCAAGAACGGGTCAATGTTATAGCGCCACCATCTGGCAACAGGAAGTGAGGTCTTTATCATATTTGTATGCCTTCCTGCTAGGGCATTCATCACATTCACACGAAATGTGGTCAGCATGATCTTAGGATAGTCATGACCATAAGCTGTGAAGGGATTTTTGATATCTCAAACGGTATGGAAATGGCGAGTCGTAGAGTACACATATTGCGTGCAAAAAAATGACTTATTTTTTGACATCGTCCGATCTGGCTGATATTTTACAAATATGTTCACTGTTGGAGTACAATATGGAATATATACATATCAATCGGGGCGTGGCTAGACAGCGCCCCCTATAATTATTATTCTCTTTTTTTTCAATGTATTTTGCATTTTTGAGGTGCTTGCCATGGATGAAAACGCACAGAATTTTGCACACACATGAGAAGTGTTGGCTGTCAGAATGTATCAGATGCTCAGACCTGGGCGTGGCCGAGGGACTCCACAGCGCCCCCTAATGCTTTTTCTTCTATTGTGGACAGGCACTTAGAGCAACCTTCACCTAATTTGGTATGCATGTGGGGCTCCTCTGGACAAACACATTTCTCTTTCGCATCCAATCAAATATGTGAACAGGAAGTCAGCCATTTTGAATTTTGTGCATTTTACACGTACTACACTTTTAAGTACTCCTCCGAGGGGGTTCATTGCATTCACACGAAATGTGGTCAAAGCGGTCTCAGGATAGGCATGATACTAATTCCAAAGGATATTTTTGATATCTCAAACGGTATGGTCATGGCAAGGCGTACAATTTTCATGTCACGCCGCGCCAACAGGAAGTAGCCATAAATTCATGGTCTACATTGTCTGATCTGGCTGATATTTTACAAATATGTTCACTGTTAGAGTGTAATCACATCCAAATACCAAGAAGAAGTCAATGTTATAGCGCCACCATCTGGCAACAGGAAGTGAGGTTTTTATCATGTTTGTATTCGTTCCTGCTAGGGTATTCATCACATTCACACCAAATGTAGTCAGCATGATCTTAGAATAGTCCTGACCCTAAATGACGAAAGGATTTTTGATATCTCAAACGGTTTGGCAATGGCGAGGCGTATAATACACAAGTTACACCCAAAAACAGGAAGTGGATTTAATTCCGTTTTACATCATCTGATCGGGCTGATATTTTGCAAATATATTCACTTTTGGAGTGCAATCACATCCATATCCACATTCATCTGGGCGTGGCTACACAGCGCCCCCTATGGCTTTTTTCTAATATTGTGGACACATACTTTCACGTAAATGCACCACGTCTGGTAGGCATAAGGGTCTCCTCAAGACACACACATTTCTCATTTGCATCCCTTAACTTTTCCCAACAGGAAGTGAGCTATTTTGGATTTTGTGTGTTTTTAAGTGTTTTTTTTCACGTACCAAACTTTGAAATACTCTTCCTAGGGGGTTCATCACATTCACACAAAATGTGGTCAGCATGATATTATAGCCCTGACACACAACTATGAACTGATTTTTAATATCTTGGAATGGTATGGCTATGGTCAGCCTTAAAATTAACTTGTAATGCTGCCCAAATAGGAAAATTATATATTAAATAATTTCAAAAAGGTATTAAATTCTACATTGCCTGATTTTGAGGCAACAACTTTTCACATATGTTCATTGTTGGAGTGTCATCACATCTATTAAGCAATAATAGTTCACTATTTTCGCTGGAGACTCATTATATCCAGTCTTAAAACTTCAACGCAAGTCGCAAATGACTCTCCCATTTCTAATACGCGACTGCCATCTACTGGCAAAAGTTGGTATTGTATATATCTTGCAATGACGTTCAGTGTTATTTGGTTTAAAAAAACCGTGTTGTCGCATTTTAAGGACTCAATACAAAACAGTTGATCGGAAAGTTAGCTTGAAAACCAAGAAGCCTTATTAAGGAATTCGAGCCGTTTCTATTTGACTTCATTCGATTGAAGTGAATGCCGTAACCCAATTAAATGTAATTCGCGTCGGAATACACATAATTGCCTACACTGTCAACGTGAAATAAAAATATATAGAGGTTTAAATCGATCCTATATTTGGACATTTGTTATGATGGCTGGTGCAACGGGCATTTTCGGTACCGTTGACCATAATCGAATGCTAGCATTTATATCATTACACTGACCAAGTCCTGTTAAAAAGCACATTTTTGGTTCCTTTGTGGAAACAGTGAAGTTGTCTACACAATCTATTCTACTCACAGACTAACTGCGTCGCTGTAACTTCCCCCCATTTTTGATACGGGGATAGGTTTTTGTTTTTTTTCTAGCAGCAGTAGGCATAACGATGTATGATTTACAGCTGCAGCCTACGTGACAAAATGTATTGACAACACCCAGCCCGACGTTTCTTTGCATCTATTTTCATTATATGAATAGAATATCTGAAATAAATATTAAAGACATTTAATGACTGTCTTTAACTGGCAGGAGAGTAGCATATATTTAAAAGAGTCAAAAGTCAAAAAGAAACGTTAACGTTTGAGATGGCTCTGGTCGAACTCCGTTATGTTCAACAAAGGTATGGCATGCAGGTCGTTGCGAGATGACGCGCATTGGCTAACAGCAGCCAGCCTGTCCACTGTCTGTGTGAGTCAAAAAACAGGTCAGCTACGTTTGTTTACATGAATAGAAAACTTTCAGTTAAATCGCCAGATATGTTAGTTTATTTTGCTTGTCATTAAACACGAATTAAGAGAACATACAATTTCGCAAGGAATTTTTGACTTAATATGAAAATACCGGATTGAGGGCAGAGACTTGGCATCTCCTTTAGATTTGGCTGAACAAATGCGTTTCAGGCAGCATAATTACCGGTGAAATGGAAAAGAATGATGCTGGCTAACTCGACGTTTAATGCAATATTATCCGACACTTCGGAGAGAAATTATTTAACCAGGATAAAAGGAAACATACAACTTTTGGCCAATAGATGGCGTACGTGTATAAGAGGGCAGTATAGCTTAATGGTTCAGACAGTGGATTAAGACATGCAAGGTCCGCGGTTCCATCCCCGGTGCGGCTACAATAAAGTTGAATAGTTTCTTTACGCCAATGGTTTTATTTTGAGTGCATATTTATAACCGAATGACTTCTCAAGCGTAAATTGTGCCTCCCGCTGTAAAATCTATGGAAATTAATTCATCTCTGCTCTCCATACAGGACTGGAGCATATTATTACAATGTGCAAGCAAGAAGTAATTTTTGTTTCATTCTACATTGTCTGATGTGGCAGAAACTTCACACATGTTCATTTTTGGAGTGTAATCTCATCCATATACCAAGAAAGGCTCAATGGCATAGCGCCACCATCTGGCAACAGGAAGTGGCTTTAATTTTACTTGACATCTTCCAATTTGGCTGAAAATGTACAAATATGTTAATTATCGGAGTGTAATCAAATCCATGAACCATACACGGCTCAATATTATAGCGCCACCATCTGGCAATAGGAAGTGAGGCTTATATCATTGATGCATTCCAATAGCAGCAGCAACATCTTCATTGATCAAAGGGGAATTCCTGTGCACACTATACGTTGTCCAGGAAGGTGATTATTTCCAAAGTGTGTACATATTGTGAAACATGTCATTGGCACAACTATGCCACCAAGGCGGTTGCGCCCATGGTGCTTGGGCCCGTTCATTGCTGCTTGCAGCTATATTTAGGGCCCAAGCACCGTAGGGTGCGAAGGACCCTATTGTTATTGGAAGGATTATTATTATTATTATTATTATTAGGGCCCAAGCACCGTAGGGTGCGAAGGACCCTATTGTTATTGGAAGGATTATTATTATTATTAGGGCCCAAGCACCGTAGGGTGCGAAGGACCCTATTGTTATTGTAAAGATTATTATTATTATTATTATTATTATTATTAGGGCCCAAGCACCGTAGGGTGCGAAGGACCCTATTGTTATTGGAAGGATTATTATTAGGGCCCAAGCACCGTAGGGTGCGAAGGACCCTATTGTTATTGGAAGGATTATTATTATTATTATTATTATTATTATTCTTTTTCTTCAGGCAAATGGGCTTTTTTGAGGGCCTTGCCATGCGTAAAAAGTCTTGACATTTTGCACACACATCAGAAGTGGTTGCTGTCAGGAGCTCTCAGATGCTCAGACCTGGGCGTGGCCGAGGGACTCCACAGCGCCCCCTATTGCATTGTATTCTATTGTGGGCAGGCACTTTGAGCTACCTGCACCTAATTTGGTGGCCATATAGCGCTCCTCGGTCCAAACACATTTCTCATTCGGATCTAATCAAATATCCAAACAGGAAGTCAGCCATTTTGGTTTTTCTGAGTTTTACACGTACTACACTTTTAAGTACTCCTCCTAGGGGGTTCATCGCATTCACACCAACGGTGGTCAGAATGGTCTCAAGATAGTCATGATGCTAAATTGCCAGGATATTTTTGATAGCTCAAACGGGACGGTCATGGGGAGGAGTACAATTTTTATGTCACGCCGCGCCAACAGGAAGTGGCCATAATTTCATGGTCTACATTGTCTGATCTGGCTGATATTTTAGAAATTTGTTTATTGTTGGAGTGTAATCACATCCATATCCCAAGAACAGGTCAATGTTATAGCGCCACCATCTGGCAACAGGAAGTGAGGTCTTTAACATATTTGTATGCATTCCTGCTAGGGAATTCAGCACATTCACACCAAATGCGGTCAGCATGATCTTAAGATAGTCCTTACGCTAAGTTGTGAAGGGATTTTTGATATCTCAAACGGTATGGAAATGGCGAGTCGTACAGTACACATATTGCGTGCAAAAAAAGGACTTTTTTTTCGACATCGTCCGATCTGGCTGATATTTTACAAATATGTTCACTGTAGCAGTACAATATCAGATATATACATATCAATCGGGGCGTGGCTAGACAGCGCCCCCTATAATTATTATTCTCTTTTTTTTCAATGTATTTTGCATTTTTGAGGTTCTTGCCATGGATGGAAACTCACAGAATTTTGCACACACATGAGAAGTGTTGGCTGTCAGGATGTATCAGATGCTCAGACCTGGGCGTGGCCAAGGGACTCCACAGCGCCCCCTAATGCTTTGTCTTCTATTGTGGACAGGCACTTTGAGCTACCTTCACCTAATTTGGTATGCATGTGGGGCTCCTCTGGACAAACACATTTCTCATTCGCATCGAATCAAATATGTAAACAGGAAGTCAGCCATTTTGAATTTTGTGCATTTTACACGTACTACACTTTTAAGTACTCCTCCTAGGGGGTTCATTGCATTCACACGAAATGTGGTCAAAGTGGTCTCAGGATAGTCATGATACTAATTCCAAAGGATATTTTTGATATCTCAAACGGTATGGTCATGGCGAGGCATACAATTTTCATGTCACGCCGCGCCAACAGGAAGTAGCCATAAATTCATGGTCTACATTGTCTGATCTGGCTGATATTTTACAAATATGTTCACTGTTAGAGTGTAATCACATCCAAATACCAAGAAGAAATCAATGTTATAGCGCCACCATCTGGCAACGGACGTGAGGTTTTTATCATGTTTGTATGCGTTCCTGCTAAGGTATTCATCACATTCACACCAAATGTAGTCATCATGATCTTAGAATAGTCCTGACCCTAAATGACGAAAGGATTTTTGATATCTCAAACGGTTTGGCAATGGCGAGGCGTATAATACACACGTTTCGCCCAAAAACAGGAAGTGGGCTTAATTCCGTTCTACATCATCTGATCGGGCTGATATTTTACAAATATATTCACTTTTGGAGTGCAATCACATCCATATCCACATTCATCTGGGCGTGGCTACACAGCGCCCCCTATGGCTTTTTTCTAATATTGTGGACATATACTTTCACGTAAATGCACCACGTCTGGTAGGCATAAGGGTCTCCTCAAGACACACACATTTCTCATTTGCATCCCTTAACTTTTCCCAACAGGAAGTGAGCTATTTTGGATTTTGTGTGTTTTTAAGTGTTTTTTCACATACCAAACTTTGAAATACTCTTCCTAGGGGGTTCATCACATTCACACAAAATGTGGTCAGCATGATATTATAGCCCTGACACACAACTATGAACTGATTTTTAATATCTTGGAATGGTATGGCTATGGTCAGCCTTAAAATTAACTTGTAATGCTGCCCAAATAGGAAAATTATATATTAAATAATTTCAAAAAGGTATTAAATTCTACATTGCCTGATTTTGAGGCTACATCTTTTCACATATGTTCATTGTTGGAGTGTCATCACATCCATTAAGCAATAATAGTTTACAATTTTCGCTGGAGACTCATTATCTCCAGTCTTAAAACTTCAACTCAAGTCGCAACTGACTCTCCCATTTCTAATACGCGACTGCCATCTAGTGGCAAAGGTTAGTATTCTTTCTAATTTTCGGTATGGTTTCTCTTTCTTGGATGAAGTGATTTCTCAACGACAAGTTTTGTTTCTTTTTGCGAGCCAGTAACCATAACGATGTATGAGTAACAGCGGCAGCCTACATGACAAAATGTACTGAAAACACCCAGCCCACAGCAACGTTTTTTCTCATCTATCTTAATTAACTCGATTGAATAACTAAAATAAAAAACAGGCTTTTACTGGCAGGAAAGTATCATATATTTAAAAGATTAATACATATAATGCATATATTGCTTTGACGTTCAATGTTATTTGGATTTTTAAAAAACCGTATTGTAGAATTTTAAGGACTCAATACAAAACAGCTGTTCGGAAAGTTGGCTTGAAAACCAAGAAGCCTTATTAAGGAATTCGAGCCGTTTCTATTTGACTTCATTCGATTGAAGTGAATGCCGTAACCCAATTAAATGTAATTCGCGTCGGAATACACATAATAGCCTACACTGTCAACGTGAAATAAAAATATATAGAGGTTTAAATCCTGTATTGGGACATTTGTTATGATGGCTGGTGCAACGGGCATTTTCGGTACCGTTGACCATAATCGAATGCTAGCATTTATATCATTACACTGACCAAGTCCTGTTAAAAAGCACATTTTTGGTTCCTTTGTGGAAACAGTGAAGTTGTCTACACAATCTGTTCTACTCACAGACTAACTGCGTCGCTGTAACTTCCCCCCATTTCTGATACGGCGATTCAATTTATTGGCAGAAAGTGGTACTTTCATTTTTTTCTTCCTTCAAGTGATTTTTCAACGATAGGTTTTTGTTTTTTTCTAGCGAGCCAGTAGGCATAACGATGTATGATTTACAGCTGCAGCCTACGTGACAAAATGTATTGACAACACCCAGCCCGACGTTTCTTTGCATCTATTTTCATTACATGAATTGAATAACTAAAATAAATATTAAAGACATTTAAAGACTTAAAGACAGGCTTTAACTGGCAGGAGAGTATCATATTTTTAAAAGATTAACACATGAAGTCAAAAAGAAACTTTAGCGTCTGAGGTGGCTCTGCTCGAACGCTGTGTTAACATGAGACCGTTTAGTTCAACAAAGATATCACATGCAGGTCGTTGCGAGATGACACGCACGGGCTAACAGCAGCCAGCCAGTCCACTGTCTGTGTGAGTCAAAAAACAGGTCAGCTACGTTGGTTTACATGAATAGAAAACTTTCAGTTAAATCGCCAGCTATGTTAGTTTATTAGGCTTGTCATTAAACACGAATTAAGAGAACATACAATTTCGCTAGGAATGGTAAATTAATATGAAAATACTGTATTGAGGGAAGAGAGTTGGCATCTCTTTTAGATTTGGCTGAACAAATGCGTTTCAGGCAGCATAATTACCAGTGAAATGGAAAAGAATGATGCTGGTTAAGGACTCAATACAAAACAGCTGTTCGGAAAGTTAGCTTGAAAACCAAGAAGCCTTATTAAGGAATTCGAGCCGTTTCTATTTGACTTCATTCGATTGAAGTGAATGCCGTAACCCAATTAAATGTAATTCGCGTCGGAATACACATAATAGCCTACACTGTCAACGTGAAATAAAAATATATAGAGGTTTAAATCGATCCTGTATTGGGACATTTGTTATGATGGCTGGTGCAACGGGCATTTTCGGTACCGTTGACCATAATCGAATGCTAGCATTTATATCATTACACTGACCAAGTCCTGTTAAAAAGCACATCACCTTTGTGGAAACAGTGAAGTTGTCTACACAATCTATTCTACTCACAGACTAACTGCGTCGCTGTAACTTCCCCCCATTTCTGATACGGGGATTCCATTTATTGGCAGAAAGTGGAACTTTTATATTTTTCTTCCTTCAAGTGATTTTTCAACGATAGGTTTTTTTTTTTTTTCTAGCGAGCCAGTAGGCATAACGATGTATGATTTACAGCTGCAGCCTACGTGACAAAATGTATTGACAACACCCAGCCCGACGTTTCTTTGCATCTATTTTCATTTTTGAATAGAATATCTGAAATAAATATTAAAGACATTTAATGACTGTCTTTAACTGGCAGGAGAGTAGCATATATTTAAAAGAGTCAAAAGTCAAAAAGAAACGTTAACGTTTGAGATGGCTCTGGTCGAACTCTGTGTTAACATGAGACCGTTATGTTCAACAAAGGTATGGCATGCAGGTCGTTGCGAGATGACGCGCATTGGCTAACAGCAGCCAGCCTGTCCACTGTCTGTGTGAGTCAAAAAAACTGGTCAGCTACGTTTGTTTACATGAATAGAAAACTTTCAGTTAAATCGCCAGATATGTTAGTTTATTTTGCTTGTCATTAAACACGAATTAAGAGAACATACAATTTCGCTAGGAATTTTTGACTTAATATGAAAATACCGGATTGAGGGCAGAGACTTGGCATCTCCTTTAGATTTGACTGAACAAATGCGTTTCAGGCAGCATAATTACCGGTGAAATGGAAAAGAATGATGCTGGCTAACTAGACATTTAATGCAATATTATCCGACACTTAGGAGAGAAATTATTTAACCAAGATAAAAGGAAACATACAACTTTTGGCCAATAGATGGCGTACGTGTATAAGAGGGCAGTATAGCTTAATGGTTCAGACAGTGGATTAAGACATGCAAGGTCCGCAGTTCCATCCCCGGTGCGGCCACAATAAAGTAGAATAGTTTCTTTACGCCAATGGTTTTATTTTGAGTGCATATTTATAACCGAATGACTTCTCAAGCGTAAATTGTGCCTCCCGCTGTAAAATCTATTGAAATTAATTCATCTCTGCTCTCAATACAGGACTGGAGCATATTATTACAATGTGCAAGCAAGAAGTAATTTTTGTTTCATTCTACATTGTCTGATGTGGCAGAAACTTCACACATGTTCATTTTTGGAGTGTAATCTCATCCATATACCAAGAAAGGCTCAATGGCATAGCACCACCATCTGGGAACAGGAAGTGGCTTTAATTTTACTTGACATCTTCCAATTTGGCTGAAAATGTACAAATATGTTAATTATTGGAGTGTAATCAAATCCATAAACCATACACGGCTCAATATTATACCGCCACCATCTGGCAACAGGAAGTGGCTTAAATTTTACTTGACATCTTCCAATTTGGCTGAAAATGTACAAATATGTTCATTATTGGAGTGTAATCAAATCCATGAACCATACCTGACAAAACAGATTTTTGATTTACTGGGATGATATAGCAATGGTCAGGCACATAAAAAACCCATCATGCCAGACAAACAGGAAGTGGTCATACTTAAATTCTTCAATGTCTGATGTGACTGCAACTTTACAAAGATGCTCAGTGTTTGAGTCTAATCAAATCCATATTCCAAAAATGACTCCATGTTATAGCAGCATCATCTGGAAACAGGAATTAACCTTAATTTCGCTCAACATCTTCCGATGTGGCTGAAAACGTACAAATATGTTTATTTCAGGAATGTAATCAAATTCAAAAACCATACATGGCTCAATATTATAGCGCCACCATCTGGCAATAGGAAGTGAGGCTTATATCATTGATGCATTCCAATAGCAGCAGCAACATCTTCATTGATCAAAGGGGAATTCCTTTGCACACTATACGTTGTCCAGGAAGGTGATTATTTCCAAAGTGTGTACATATTGTGAAACATGTCATTGGCACAACTATGCCACCAAGGCGGTTGCGCCCATGGTGCTTGGGCCCGTTCATTGCTGCTTGCAGCTATATTTAGGGCCCAAGCACCGTAGGGTGCGAAGGACCCTATTGTTATTGTAAAGATTATTATTATTAGGGCCCAAGCACCGTAGGGTGCGAAGGACCCTATTGTTATTGGAAGGATTATTATTATTATTATTATTATTATTATTATTATTATTATTATTATTAGGGCCCAAGCACCGTAGGGTGCGAAGGACCCTATTGTTATTGTAAAGATTATTATTATTATTATTAGGGCCCAAGCACCGTAGGGTGCGAAGGACCCTATTGTTATTGGAAGGATTATTATTATTATTATTATTATTATTATTATTATTATTATTATTATTATTATTATTATTCTTTTTTTTTCAATGTTTTGTGCATTTTTGAGGTGCTTGCCATTGATGAAAACTCACAGATTTTTGCACACACATCAGAAGTGGTGGCTGTCAGGTTGTCTCAGATGCTCAGACCTGGGCGTGGCTGAGGGACTCCACAGCGCCCCCTATCGCATTGTCATCTATTGTGGGCAGGCACTTTGAGCTACCTTCACAAAATTTAGTACGCATATAGCACTCCTCGGTCCAAACACATTTCTCATTCGCATCTAATCAAATATACAAACAGGAAGTCAGCCATTTTGGATTTTGTGCGTTTTACACGTACTGCACTTTTAAGTACTCCTCCTAGGGGGTTCATCACATTCACACCACCTGTGGTCAGAATGGTCTCAGGATATTCATGATGCTAAATTGGCAGGATATTTTTGATAGCTCAAACGGGACGGTCCTGGGGAGGCGTAGAATTTTTATGTCACGCCACGCCAACAGGAAGTGGCCGTAATTTCATGGTTTACATCGTCTGATCTGGCTGATATTTTAGAAATACGTTTATTGTTGGAGTATAATCACATCCATATCCCAAGAACGGGTCAATGTTATAGCGCCACCATCTGGCAACAGGAAGTGAGGTCTTTATCATATTTGTATGCCTTCCTGCTAGGGCATTCATCACATTCACACGAAATCTGGTCCGCATGATCTTAGGATAGTCATGACCATAAGCTGTGAAGGGATTTTTGATATCTCAAACGGTATGGAAATGGCGAGTCGTACAGTACACATATTGCATGCAAAAAAATGACTTTTTTTTTTACATCGTCCGATCTGGCTGATATTTTACAAATATGTTCACTGTTGGAGTACAATATGAAATATATACATATCAATCGGGGCGTGGCTAGACAGCGCCCCCTATAATTATTATTCTCTTTTTTTTCAATGTATTTTGCATTTTTGAGGTGCTTGCCATGGATGAAAACTCACGGAATTTTGCACACACATGAGAAGTGTTGGCTGTCAGGAGGTATCAGATGCTCAGACCTGGGCGTGGCCGAGGGACTCCACAGCGCCCCCTAATGCTTTGTCTTCTATTGTGGACAGGCACTTTGAGCTACCTTCACCTAATTTGGTATGCATGTGGGCCTCCTCTGGACAAACACATTTGTCATTCGCATCGAATCAAATATGTGAACAGGAAGTCAGCCATTTTGAATTTTGTGCATTTTACACGTACTACACTTTTAAGTACTCCTCCTAGGGGGTTCATTGCATTCACACGAAATGTGGTCAAAGTGGTCTCAGGATAGTCATGATACTAATTGCAAAGGATATTTTTGATATCTCAAACGGTATGGTCATGGCGAGGCGTAAAATTTTCCTGTCACGCCGCGCCAACAGGAAGTAGCCATAAATTCATGGTCTACATTGTCTGATCTGGCTGATATTTTACAAATATGTTCACTTTTAGAGTCTAATCACATCCATATACCAAGAAGAAATCAATGTTATAGCGCCACCATCTGGCAACGGAAGTGAGGTTTTTATCATGTTTGTATGCGTTCCTGCTAGAGTATTCATCACATTCACACCAAATGTAGTCATCATGATCTGAGAATAGTCCTGACCCTAAATGACGAAAGGATTTTTGATATCTCAAACGGTTTGGCAATGGCGAGGCGTATAATACACACGTTACGCCCAAAAACAGGAAGTGGGCTTAATTCCGTTCTACATCATCTGATCGGGCTGATATTTTACAAATATATTCACTTTTGGAGTGCAATCACATCCATATCCACATTCATCTGGGCGTGGCTACACAGCGCCCCCTATGGCTTTTTTCTAATATTGTGGACATATACTTTCACGTAAATGCACCACGTCTGGTAGGCATAAGGGTCTCCTCAAGACACACACATTTCTCATTTGCATCCCTTAAGTTTTCCCAACAGGAAGTGAGCTATTTTGGATTTTGTGTGTTTTTAAGTGTTTTTTCACGTACCAAACTTTGAAATACTCTTCCTAGGGGGTTCATCACATTCACACAAAATGTGGTCAGCATGATATTATAGCCCTGACACACAACTATGAACTGATTTTTAATATCTTGGAATGGTATGGCTATGGTCAGCCTTAAAATTAACTTGTAATGCTGCCCAAATAGGAAAATTATATATTAAATAATTTCAAAAAGGTATTAAATTCTACATTGCCTGATTTTGAGGCTACATCTTTTCACATATGTTCATTGTTGGAGTGTCATCACATCCATTAAGCAATAATAGTTTACTATTTTCGCTGGAGACTCATTATCTCCAGTCTTAAAACTTCAACTCAAGTCGCAACTGACTCTCCCATTTCTAATACGCGACTGCCATCTAGTGGCAAAGGTTAGTATTCTTTCTAATTTTCGGTATGGTTTCTCTTTCTTGGATAAAGTGATTTCTCAACGACAGGTTTTGTTTCTTTTTGCGAGCCAGTAACCATAACGATGTATGAGTAACAGCGGCAGCCTACATGACAAAATGTACTGAAAACACCCAGCCCACAGCAACGTTTTTTCTCATCTATCTTAATTAACTCGATTGAATAACTAAAATAAAAAACAGGCTTTTACTGGCAGGAAAGTATCATATATTTAAAAGATTAATACATATAATGCATATATTGCTTTGACGTTCAATGTTATTTGGATTTTTAAAAAACCGTATTGTAGCATTTTAAGGACTCAATACAAAACAGCTGTTCGGAAAGTTGGCTTGAAAACCAAGAAGCCTTATTAAGGAATTCGAGCCGTTTCTATTTGACTTCATTCGATTGAAGTGAATGCCGTAACCCAATTAAATGTAATTCGCGTCGGAATACACATAATAGCCTACACTGTCAACGTGAAATAAAAATATATAGAGGTTTAAATCGATCCTGTATTGGGACATTTGTTATGATGGCTGGTGCAACGGGCATTTTCGGTACCGTTGACCATAATCGAATGCTAGCATTTATATCATTACACTGACCAAGTCCTGTTAAAAAGCACATTTTTGGTTCCTTTGTGGAAACAGTGAAGTTGTCTACACAATCTGTTCTACTCACAGACTAACTGCGTCGCTGTAACTTCCCCCCATTTCTGATACGGCGATTCAATTTATTGGCAGAAAGTGGTACTTTCATTTTTTTCTTCCTTCAAGTGATTTTTCAACGATAGGTTTTTGTTTTTTTCTAGCGAGCCAGTAGGCATAACGATGTATGATTTACAGCTGCAGCCTACGTGACAAAATGTATTGACAACACCCAGCCCGACGTTTCTTTGCATCTATTTTCATTACATGAATTGAATAACTAAAATAAATATTAAAGACATTTAAAGACTTAAAGACAGGCTTTAACTGGCAGGAGAGTATCATATTTTTAAAAGATTAACACATGAAGTCAAAAAGAAACTTTAGCGTCTGAGGTGGCTCTGCTCGAACGCTGTGTTAACAAGAGACCGTTTTGTTCAACAAAGGTATCACATGCAGGTCGTTGCGAGATGACACGCACGGGCTAACAGCAGCCAGCCAGTCCACTGTCTGTGTGAGTCAAAAAACAGGTCAGCTACGTTGGTTTACATGAATAGAAAACTTTCTGTTAAATCGCCAGCTATGTTAGTTTATTAGGCTTGTCATTAAACACGAATTAAGAGAACATACAATTTCGCTAGGAATGGTAAATTAATATGAAAATACTGTATTGAGGGCAGAGAGTTGGCATCTCTTTTAGATTTGGCTGAACAAATGCGTTTCAGGCAGCATAATTACCAGTGAAATGGAAAAGAATGATGCTGGTTAACTAGACGTTTCGTGCAATATTATCCGACACTTCGTAGAGAAATTATTAAACCAAGATAAAAGGAGACATTTGGCCAATAGATGGCACCCGTGTATAAGCGGGCAGTATAGCGTAATGGTTAGGGCGGTGGATTAAGGCACGCAAATTCAACCGTTCGATCCCCGCTGCAGCCACAATGAATTTGAATAGGTTCTTGAAGCCAATTGTTTTCATTTTGAGTGCATATTTATGGCCGAATGACTTCTCAAGCGTAAATTGTGCCTCCCCGTGTAAAAACTATGGAAATTAATTAATCTCTGCTCTCCATACAGGACTGTAGCATGTTATCACAATGTGCAAGCAAGAAGTAATTTTTGTTTCATTCTACATTGTCTGATGTGGCAAAAACTTCACACATGTTCATTTTTGGAGTGTAATCTCATCAATATACCAAGACAGGCTCAATGGCATAGGCCACCATCTGGCAACAGGAAGTGGCTTTAATTTTACTTGACATCTTCCAATTTGGCTGAAAATGTACAAATATGTTAATTATTGGAGTGTAATCAAATCCATGAACCATACACGGCTCAATATTATAGCGCCACCATCTGGCAACAGGAAGTGGCTTTAATTTTACTCGACATCTTCCAATTTCGCTGAAAATGTACAAATATGTTCATTTTTGGAGTGAAATAAAATCCATAAACCATACACAGCTCAATATTATAGCGCCACCATCTGGCAATAGGAAGTGAGGCTGATATCATTGATGCATTCCAATAGCAGCAGCAACATCTTCATTGATCAAAGGGGAATTCCTGTGCACACTATTCGTTGTCCAGGAAGGTGATTATTTCCAAAGTGTGTACATATTGTGAAACATGTCATTGGCACAACTGTGCCACCAAGGCGGTTGCGCCCATGGTGCTTGGGCCCGTTCATTGCTGCTTGCAGCTATATTTATTATTATTATTCTTTTTTTTTCAATGTTTTGTGCATTTTTGAGGTGCTTGCCATGAATGAAAACTCACGGAATTTCGCACACACATCAGAAGTGGTGGCTGTCAGGATCTCTCAGATGCTCAGACCTGGGCGTCGCTGAGGGACTCCACAGCGCCCCCTATCGCATTGTCTTCTATTGTGGGCAGGCACTTTGAGCTACCTGCACCATATTTAGTATGCATATAGCACTCCTCAGGCCAAACACATTTCAAATTCGCATCTAATCAAATATGCGAACAGGAAGTCAGCCATTTTGGATTTTGTGAGTTTTACACGTTCTACACTTTTAAGTACTCCTCCTAGGGGGTTCATCGCATTCACACCAACTGTGGTCAGAATGGTCTCAGGATAGTCATGATACTAAATTGCCAGGATATTTTTGATAGCTCAAACGGGACAGTCACGGGGAGGATTACAATTTTTATGTCACGCCACGCCAACAGGAAGTGGCCGTAATTTCATGGTCGACATCGTCTGATCTGGCTGATATTTTAGAAATACGTTTATTGTTGGAGTATAAACACATCCATATCCCAAGAACGGGTCAATGTTATAGCGCCACCATCTGGCAACAGGAAGTGTGGTCTTCATCATATTTGTATGCCTTCCTGCTAGGGCATTCATCACATTCACACCAAATGTGGTCAGCATGATCTTAAGATAGTCCTTACACTAAATTGTGAAGGGATTTTTGATATCTCAAACGGTATGGAAATGGCGAGTCGTAGAGTAGACATAGTGCGTGCAAAAAAATGACTTTTTTTTCGATATCGTCCGATCAGGCTGATATTTTAGAAATATGTTCACTCTTGGAATACAATATCAAATATATACATATCAATCGGGGCGTGGCTAGACAGCGCCCCCTATAATTATTATAATCTTTTTTTTCTATGTTTCGTGCATTTTTGAGGTGCTTGCCATGGATGAAAACTCACGGAATTTTGCACACACATGAGAAGTGGTGTCTCTCAGGAACTGTCAGATGCTCAGACCTGGGCGTGGCCAAGGGACTCCACAGCGCCCCCTATTGCTTTGTCTTCTATTGTGGACAGGCACTTTGAGCTACCTTCACCTAATTTTGTAGGGTTGTGGGGCTCCTCGGCCCAAACACAATTCTCATTCGCATCGAATCAAATATGTGAACAGGAAGTCAGCCATTTTGAATTTTGTGCGTTTTACACGTACTACACTTTTAAGTACTCCTCCTAGGGGGTTCATCGCATTCACACCACATGTGGTCAAAGTGGTCTCAGGATAGTTATGATACTAATTCCCAAGGATATTTTTGATATCTCAAACGGTATGGTCATGGCGAGGAGGACAATTTTCATGTCACGCCACGCCAACAGGAAGTAGCCATAAATTCATGGTCTACATTGTCTGATCTGGCTTATATTTTACAAATATGTTCACTGTTAGAGTGTAATCACAGCCATATACCAAGAAGAAGTCAATGTTATAGCGCCACCATCTGGCAACAGGAAGTGAGGTTTTTATCATATTTGTATGCCTTCCTGCTAGGGTATTCATCAAATTCACACCAAATGGAGTCATCATGATCTGAGAATAGTCCTGACCCTAAATGACAAAAGGATTTTTGATATCTCAAACGGTTTGGCAATGGCGAGGCGTATAATACACACGTTACGCCCAAAAACAGGAAGTGGGCTTAATTCCGTTCTACATCATCTGATCGGGCTGATATTTTACAAATATATTCACTTTTGGAGTGCAATCACATCCATATCCACATTCATCTGGGCGTGGCTACACAGCGCCCCCTATGGCTCTTTTCTAATATTGTGGACATATACTTTCACGTAAATGCACCACGTCTGGTAGGCATATGGGTCTCCTCAAGACACACACATTTCTCATTTGCATCCCTTAACTTTTCCCAACAGGAAGTGAGCTATTTTGGATTTTGTGTGTTTTTAAGTGTTTTTTCACGTACCAAACTTTGAAATACTCTTCCTAGGGGGTTCATCACATTCACACAAAATGTGGTCAGCATGATATTATAGCCCTGACACACAACTGTGAACTGATTTTTAATAACTTGGAATGGTATGGCTATGGTCAGCCTTAAAATGAACTTGTAATGCTGCCCAAACAGGAAAATTATGTATTAAATCATTTCAAAAAGGTATTAAATTCTACATTGCCTGATTTTGAGGCTACAACTTTTCACATATGTTTATTGTTGGAGTTTCATCACATCCATTAAGCAATAATAGTTCACTATTTTCGCTGGAGACTCATTATATCCAGTCTTAAAACTTCAACGCAAGTCGCAACTGACTCTCCCATTTCTAATACGCGACTGCCAGCTAGTGGCAAAGGTTAGTATTCTTTCTAATTTTCTTGGATAAAGTGATTTCTCAATGACAAGTTTTGTTTCTTTTTGCGAGCCAGTAACCATAACGATGTATGAGTAACAGCGGCAGCCTACGTGACAAAATGTACTGACAACACCCAGCCCATAGCAACGTTTTTTTCATCTACCTTAATTATATGGATTGAATAACTAAAATAAAAGACAGGCTTTTACTGGCAGGAAAGTATCATATATTTAAAAGATTAACACATATAATGCAGATCTTGCATTGACGTTCAATGTTATTTGGTTTAAAAAAAAACGTAGTGTAGCATTTTAAGGACTCAACACAAAACAGCTGTTCGGAAAGTTGGGTTGAAAACCAAGAAGCCTTATTAAGGAATTCGAGCCGTTTCTATTTGACTTCATTCGATTGAAGTGAATGCCGTAACCCAATTAAATGTAATTCGCGTCGCAATACACACAATCGCCTACACTGTCAACGTGAAATAAAAATATATAGAGGTTTAAATCGATCCTATATTGGGACATTTGTTATGATGGCTGGTGCAACGGGCATTTTCGGTACCGTTGACCATAATCGAATGCTAGCAATTATATCATTACACTGACCAAGTCCTGTTAAAAAACACATTTTTGGTTCCTTTGTGGAAACAGTGAAGTTGTCTACATAATCTATTCTACTCACAGACTAACTGCGTCGCTGTAACTTCCCCCCATTTCTGATACGGGGATTCCATTTATTGGCAGAAATTGGTACTTTTATTTTTTTCTTCCTTCAAGTGATTTTTCAACGATAGGTTTTTGTTTTTTTCTAGCGAGCCAGAAGGCATAACGATGTATGATTTACAGCTGCAGCCTACGTGACAAAATGTATTGACAACACCCAGCCCGACGTTTCTTTGCATCTATTTTCATTATATGAATTGAATATCTAAAATAAATATTAAAGACATTTAATGACTGTCTTTAACTGGCAGGAGAGTGTCATATATTTAAAAGAGTAACACATGAAGTCAAAAAGAAACGGTAGCGTTTGAGGTGGCTCTGCTCGAACGCTGTGTTAACAAGAGACCGTTATGTTCAACAATGGTATCGCATGCACGTCGTTGCGTAGCCTGTCCACTGTCTGTGTGAGTCAAAAAACAGGTCAGCTTCGTTGGTTTACATGAATAGAAAACTTTCAGTTAAATCGCCAGCTATGTTAGTTTATTTTGCTTGTCATTAAACACGAATTAAGAGAACATACAATTTCGCTAGGAATTTTTGACTTAATATGAAAATACCGGATTGAGGGCAGAGACTTGGCATCTCCTTTATATTTGGCTGAAAAAATGCGTTTCAGGCAGCATAATTACCGGTGAAATGGAAAAGAATGATGCTGGCTAACTAGACTTTTAATGCAATATTATCCGACACTTCGGCGAGAAATTATTTAACCAAGATGAAAGGAAACATACAACATTTGGCCAATAGATGGCGCCCGTGTATAAGAGGGCAGTATACCTTAATGGTTTAGGCAGTGGATGAAGACATGCAAGGTCGGCGGTTCTATCCCCAGTGCGGTCACAATGAAGTTGAATAGTTTGTTTAAGCCAATGGTTTTATTTTGAGTGCATATTTATAACCGAATGACTTTTCAAGCATAAAATGTGCCTCTCGCTGTAAAATCTATGGAAATTAATTCATCTCTGCTCTCCATACAGGACTGTAGCACGTTATCACAATGTGTTTGTTGTTTTTGTTTCATTCTACATTGTCTGATGTGGCTGAAACTTCACACATGTTCATTTTTGGAGTGTAATCTCATCCATATACCAATAAAGGCTCAATGGCATAGCGCCACCATCTGGCAACAGGAAGTGGCCTTAATTTCACTCGACATCTTCCGATGTGGCTGAAAATGTAGAAATATTTTTATTATTGGAGTGTAATTAAATCCATATACCAAAAATGGCTCAATGTTATAGCGCCACCATCTGGCAAAAGGAAGTGACTTTAATTTTACTCGACATCTTCCAATTTGGCTGAAAATGTACAAACATGTTAATTATTGGAGTGTAATCAAATCCATAAACCATCCACGGCTCAATATTATAGCGCCACCATCTGGCAACAGGAAGTGAGGCTTATATCATTGATGCATTCCAATAGCAACACCAACATCTTCATTGATCAAAGGGGAATTCCTGTGCACACTATACGTTGTCAAGGAAGGTGATTATTTCCAAAGTGTGTACATATTGTGAAACATGTCATTGGCACAACTATGACACCAAGGCGGTTGCGCCCCTGGTGCTTGGGCCCGTTCATTGCTGCTTGCAGCTATATTTATTATTATTATTCTTTTTTCTATATGCAAATGGGCCTTTTTGAGGTGCTTGCCATGCATAAAAAGTCTGGGAATTTTGCACACACATCAGAAATGAGGACCTTCAGGATCGATTAGATGCTCAGACCTGGGCGTGGCCGAGGGACTCCACAGCGCCCCCTATCGCATTGTCATCTATTGTGGGCAGGCACTTTGAGCTACCTTCACCAAATTTAGTACGCATATAGCACTCCTCGGACCAAACACATTTCTAATTCGCATCTAATCAAATATACAAACAGGAAGTCAGCCATTTTGGATTTTGTGCGTTTTTCACGTACTGCACTTTTAAGTACTCCTCCTAGGGGGTTCATCACATTCACACCACCTGTGGTCAGAATGGTCTTCGGATATTCATGATGCTAAATTGCCAGGATATTTTTAATAGCTCAAACGGCACGGTCCTGGGGAGGCGTAGAATTTTTATGTCACGCCGCGCCAACAGGAAGTGGCCGTAATTTCATGGTCTACATTGTCTGATCTGGCTGATATTTTAGAAATATGTTTATTGTTGGAGTATAATCACATCCATATCCCAAGAAAGAGTCAATGTTATAGCGCCACCATCTGGCAACAGGAAGTGAGGTCTTTATCATATTTGTATGCCTTCCTGCTAGGGCATTCATCACATTCACACGAAATGTGGTCAGCATGATCGTAGGATAGTTTTGACCATAAGCTGTGAAGGGATTTTTGATATCTCAAACGGTATGGAAATGGCGAGTCGTACAGTACACATATTGCGTGCAAAAAAAAGACTTTTTTTTTGACATCGTCCGATCTGGCTGATATTTTATAAATATGTTCACTGTTGGAGTACAATATGAAATATATACATATCAATCGGGGCGTGGCTAGACAGCGCCCCCTATAATTATTATTCTCTTTTTTTTCAATGTATTTTGCATTTTTGAGGTGCTTGCCATGGATGAAAACTCACGGAATTTTGCACACACATGAGAAGTGTTGGCTCTCAAGACCTATCAGATGCTCAGACCTGGGCGTGGCCGAGGGACTCCACAGCGCCCCCTAATGCTTTGTCTTCTATTGTCAACAGGCACTTTGAGCGACCTTCACCTAATTTGGTATGCATGTGGGCCTCCTCTGGAAAAACACATTTCTCATTCGCATTGAATCAAATATGTGAACAGGAAGTCAGCCATTTTGAATTTTGTGCATTTTACACGTACTACACTTTTAAGTACTCCTCCTAGGGGGTTCATTACATTCACACGAAATGTGGTGAAAGCGGTCTCAGGATAGTCATGATACTTATTCCAAAGGATATTTTTGATATCTCAAACGGTATGGTCATGGCGAGGCGTACAATTTTCATGTCACGCCGCGCCAACAGGAAGTAGCCATAAATTCATGGTCTACATTGTCTGATCTGGCTGATATTTTACAAATATGTTCACTGTTAGAGTGTAATCAAATTTATATAGCAAGAAGAAATCAATGTTATAGCGCCACCATCTGGCAACGGAAGTGAGGTTTTTATCATGTTTGTATGTGTTCCTGCTAGGGTATTCATCACATTCACACCAAATGTAGTCATCATGATCTTAGAATAGTCCTGACCCTAAATGACGAAAGGATTTTTGATATCTCAAACGGTTTGGCAATGGCGAGGCGTATAATACACACGTTACGCCCAAAAACAGGAAGTGGGCTTAATTCCGTTCTACATCATCTGATCGGGCTGATATTTTACAAATATATTCACTTTTGGAGTGCAATCACATTTATATCCACATTCATCTGGGCGTGGCTACACAGCGCCCCCTATGGCTTTTTTCTAATATTGTGGACATATACTTTCACGTAAATGCACCACGTCTGGTAGGCATAAGGGTCTCCTCAAGACACACACATTTCTCATTTGCATCCCTTAACTTTTCCCAACAGGAAGTGAGCTATTTTGGATTTTGTGTGTTTTTAAGTGTTTTTTCACGTACCAAACTTTGAAATACTCTTCCTAGGGGGTTCATCACATTCACACAAAATGTGGTCAGCATGATATTATAGCCCTGACACACAACTATGAACTGATTTTTAATATCTTGGAATGGTATGGCTATGGTCAGCCTTAAAATTAACTTGTAATGCTGCCCAAACAGTTCATGTTTTAATACAATTATGTATTAAATAATTTCAAAAAGGTATTAATTTCTACATTGCCTGATTTTGAGGCTACAGCTTTTCACATATGTTCATTGTTGGAGT
This sequence comes from Conger conger, assembly GCF_963514075.1. Taxonomy (NCBI): domain Eukaryota; kingdom Metazoa; phylum Chordata; class Actinopteri; order Anguilliformes; family Congridae; genus Conger; species Conger conger. The sequence goes on from NC_083772.1 coordinate 1,719,516, forward strand.
GTCATCACATCCATTAAGCAATAATAGTTTACTATTTTCGCTGGAGACTCATTATATCCAGTCTTAAAACTTCAACGCAAGTCGCAAATGACTCTCCCATTTCTAATACGCGACTGCCATCTACTGGCAAAAGTTGGTATTGCATATATCTTGCAATGACGTTCAATGTTATTTGGTTTAAAAAAAACCGTGTTGTAGCATTTTAAGGACTCAATACAAAACAGCTGTTCGGAAAGTTGGCTTGAAAACCAAGAAGCCTTATTAAGGAATTCGAGCCGTTTCTATTTGACTTCATTCGGTTGAAGTGAATGCCGTAACCCAATTAAATGTAATTCGCGTCGGAATACACATAATAGCCTACACTGTCAACGTGAAATAAAAATATATAGAAGTTTAAATCGATCCTATATTGGGACATTTGTTATGATGGCTGGTGCAACGGGCATTTTCGGTACCGTTGACCATAATCGAATGCTAGCATTTATATCATTACACTGACCAAGTCCTGTTAAAAAGCACATCACCTTTGTGGAAACAGTGAAGTTGTCTACACAATCTATTCTACTCAGAGACTAACTGCGTCGCTGTAACTTCCCCCCATTTCTGATACGGGGATTCCATTTATTGGCAGAAAGTGGAACTTTTATATTTTTCTTCCTTCAACTGATTTTTCAACGATAGGTTTTTGTTTTTTTTCTAGCGAGCCAGTAGGCATAACGATGTATGATTTACAGCTGCAGCCTACGTGACAAAATGTATTGACAACACCCAGCCCGACGTTTCTTTGCATCTATTTTCATTTTTTAATAGAGTATCTGAAATAAATATTAAAGACATTTAATGACTGTCTTTAACTGGCAGGAGAGTAGCATATATTTAAAAGAGTCAAAAGTCAAAAAGAAACGTTAACGTTTGAGATGGCTCTGGTCGAACTCTGTGTTAACATGAGACCGTTATGTTCAACAAAGGTATGGCATGCAGGTCGTTGCGAGATGACGCGCATTGGCTAACAGCAGCCAGCCTGTCCACTGTCTGTGTGAGTCAAAAAAACAAGTCAGCTACGTTTGTTTACATGAATAGAAAACTTTCAGTTAAATCGCCAGATATGGTAGTTTATTTTGCTTGTCATTAAACACGAATTAAGAGAACATACAATTTCGCTAGGAATTTTTGACTTAATATGAAAATACCGGATTGAGGGCAGAGACTTGGCATCTCCTTTAGATTTGGCTGAACAAATGCGTTTCAGGCAGCATAATTACCGGTGAAATGGAAAAGAATGATGCTGGCTAACTAGACGTTTAATGCAATATTATCCGACACTTAGGAGAGAAATTATTTAACCAAGATAAAAGGAAACATACAACTTTTGGCCAATAGATAGCGTACGTGTATAAGAGGGCAGTATAGTTCAATGGTTCAGACAGTGGATTAAGACATGCAAGGTCCGCAGTTCCATCCCCGGTGCGGCCACAATAAAGTTGAATAGTTTCTTTACGCCAATGGTTTCATCTTGAGTGCATATTTATAACCGAATGACTTCTCAAGCGTAAATTGTGCCTCCCGCTGTAAAATCTATTGAAATTAATTCATCTCTGCTCTCCATACAGGACTGGAGCATATTATTACAATGTGCAAGAAAGAAGTAATTTTTGTTTCATTCTACATTGTCTGATGTGGCTGAAACTTCACACATGTTCATTTTTGGAGTGTAATCTCATCCATATACCAAGAAAGGCTCAATGGAATAGCGCCACCATCTGGCAACAGGAAGTGGCTTTAATTTGACTTGACATCTTCCAATTTGGCTGAAAATGTACAAATATGTTAATTATTGGAGTGTAATCAAATCCATGAACCATACACGGCTCAATATTATAGCGCCACCATCTGGCAATAGGAAGTGAGGCTTATATCATTGATGCATTCCAATAGCAGCAGCAACATCTTCATTGATCAAAGGGGAATTCCTGTGCACACTATACGTTGTCCAGGAAGGTGATTATTTCCAAAGTGTGTATATATTGTGAAACATGTCATTGGCACAACTATGCCACCAAGGCGGTTGCGCCCATGGTGCTTGGGCCCGTTCATTGCTGCTTGCAGCTATATTTATTATTATTATTCTTTTTTTTTCAATGTTTTGTGCATTTTTGAGGTGCTTGCCATGAATGAAAACTCACGGAATTTTTCACACACATCAGAAGTGGTGGCTGTCAGGATCTCTCACATGCTCAGACCTGGGCGTCGCTGAGGGACTCCACAGCGCCCCCTATCGCATTGTCTTCTATTGTGGGCAGGCACTTTGAGCTACCTGCACCATATTTAGTATGCATATAGCACTCCTCAAGGCAAACACATTTCAAATTCGCATCTAATCAAATATCCAAACAGGAAGTCAGCCATTTTGGATTTTGTGCGTTTTACACGTTCTACACTTTTAAGTACTCCTCCTAGGGGGTTCATCGCATTCACACCAACTGTGGTCAGAATGGTCTCAGGATAGTCATGATGCTAAATTGCCAGGATATTTTTGATAGCTCAAACGGGACAGTCACGGGGAGGATTACAATTTTTATGTCACGCCACGCCAACAGGAAGTGGCCGTAATTTCATGGTCGACATCGTCTGATCTGGCTGATATTTTAGAAATACGTTTACTGTTGGAGTATAAACACATCCATGTCCGAAGAACGGGTCAATGTTATAGCGCCACCATCTGGCAACAGGAAGTGTGGTCTTCATCATATTTGTATGCCTTCCTGCTAGGGCATTCATCACATTCACACCAAATGTGGTCAGCATGATCTTAAGATAGTCCTTACACTAAATTGCGAAGGGATTTTTGATATCTCAAACGGTATGGAAATGGCGAGTCGTAGAGTAGACATAGTGCGTGCAAAAAAATGACTTTTTTTTCGATATCGTCCGATCTGGCTGATATTTTAGAAATATGTTCACTGTTGGAATACAATATCAAATATATACATATCAATCGGGGCGTGGCTAGACAGCGCCCCCTATAATTATTATAATCTTTTTTTTCTATGTTTTGTGCATTTTTGAGGTGCTTGCCATGGATGAAAACTCATGGAATTTTGCACACACATGAGAAGTGGTGTCTCTCAGGAACTGTCAGATGCTCAGACCTGGGCGTGGCCAAGGGACTCCACAGCGCCCCCTATTGCTTTGTCTTCTATTGTGGACAGGCACTTTGAGCTACCTTCACCTAATTTGGTGCGCTTGTGGGGCTCCTCTGGACAAACACATTTCTCATTCGCATTGAATCAAATATGTGAACAGGAAGTCAGCCATTTTGAATTTTGTGCATTTTACACGTACTACACTTTTAAGTACTCCTCCTAGGGCGTTCATTGCATTCACACGAAATGTGGTCAAAGTGGTCTCAGGATAGTCATGATACTAATTCCAAAGGATATTTTTGATATCTCAAACGGTATGGTCATGGCGAGGCGTACAATTTTCATGTCACGCCGCGCCAACAGGAAGTAGCCATAAATTCATGGTCTACATTGTCTGATCTGGCTGATATTTTACAAATATGTTCAATGTGAGAGTGTAATCACATCCAAATACCAAGAAGAAATCAATGTTATAGCGCCACCATCTGGCAACGGAAGTGAGGTTTTTATCATGTTTGTATGCGTTCCTGCTAGGGTATTCATCACATTCACACCAAATGTAGTCATCATGATCTTAGAATAGTCCTGACCCTAAATGACGAAAGGATTTTTGATATCTCAAACGGTTTGGCAATGGCGAGGCGTATAATACACACGTTACGCCCAAAAACAGGAAGTGGGCTTAATTCCGTTCTACATCATCTGATCGGGCTGATATTTTACAAATATATTCACTTTTGGAGTGCAATCACATCCATATCCACATTCATCTGGGCGTGGCTACACAGCGCCCCCTATGGCTTTTTTCTAATATTGTGGACATATACTTTCACGTAAATGCACCACGTCTGGTAGGCATAAGGGTCTCCTCAAGACACACACATTTCTCATTTGCATCCCTTAACTTTTCCCAACAGGAAGTGAGCTATTTTGGATTTTGTGTGTTTTTAAGTGTTTTTTCACGTACCAAACTTTGAAATACTCTTCCTAGGGGGTTCATCACATTCACACAAAATGTGGTCAGCATGATATTATAGCCCTGACACACAACTATGAACTGATTTTTTATATCTTGGAATGGTATGGCTATGGTCAGCCTTAAAATTAACTTGTAATGCTGCCCAAACAGTTCATGTTTTAATACAATTATGTATTAAATAATTTCAAAAAGGTATTAAATTCTACATTGCCTGATTTTGAGGCTACAACTTTTCACATATGTTCATTGTTGGAGTGTCATCACATCCATTAAGCAATAATAGTTCACTATTTTCGCTGGAGACTCATTATATCCAGTCTTAAAACTTCAACGCAAGTCGCAAATGACTCTCCCATTTCTAATACGCGACTGCCATCTACTGGCAAAAGTTGGTATTGCATATATCTTGCAATGACGTTCAATGTTATTTGGTTTAAAAAAAACCGTGTTGTAGCATTTTAAGGACTCAATACAAAACAGCTGTTCGGAAAGTTAGCTTGAAAACCAAGAAGCCTTATTAAGGAATTCGAGCCGTTTCTATTTGACTTCATTCGGTTGAAGTGAATGCCGTAACCCAATTAAATGTAATTCGCGTCGGAATACACATAATAGCCTACACTGTCAACGTGAAATAAAAATATATAGGTTTAAATCGATCCTATATTGGGACATTTGTTATGATGGCTGGTGCAACGGGCATTTTCGGTACCGTTGACCATAATCGAATGCTAGCATTTATATCATTACACTGACCAAGTCCTGTTAAAAAGCACATCACCTTTGTGGAAACAGTGAAGTTGTCTACACAATCTGTTCTACTCACAGACTAACTGCGTCGCTGTAACTTCCCCCCATTTCTGATACGGCGATTCAATTTATTGGCAGAAAGTGGTACTTTCATTTTTTTCTTCCTTCAAGTGATTTTTCAACGATAGGTTTTTGTTTTTTTCTAGCGAGCCAGTAGGCATAACGATGTATGATTTACAGCTGCAGCCTACGTGACAAAATGTATTGACAACACCCAGCCCGACGTTTCTTTGCATCTATTTTCATTACATGAATTGAATAACTAAAATAAATATTAAAGACATTTAAAGACTTAAAGACAGGCTTTAACTGGCAGGAGAGTATCATATTTTTAAAAGATTAACACATGAAGTCAAAAAGAAACTTTAGCGTCTGAGGTGGCTCTGCTCGAACGCTGTGTTAACATGAGACCGTTTTGTTCAACAAAGGTATCACATGCAGGTCGTTGCGAGATGACACGCACGGGCTAACAGCAGCCAGCCAGTCCACTGTCTGTGTGAGTCAAAAAACAGGTCAGCTACGTTGGTTTACATGAATAGAAAACTTTCAGTTAAATCGCCAGCTATGTTAGTTTATTAGGCTTGTCATTAAACACGAATTAAGAGAACATACAATTTCGCTAGGAATGGTAAATTAAAATGAAAATACTGTATTGAGGGCAGAGAGTTGGCATCTTTTAGATTTGGCTGAACAAATGCGTTTCAGGCAGCATAATTACCAGTGAAATGGAAAAGAATGATGCTGGTTAACTAGACGTTTCGTGCAATATTATCCGACACTTCGTAGAGAAATTATTAAACCAAGATAAAAGGAGACATTTGGCCAATAGATGGCACCCGTGTATAAGCGGGCAGTATAGTGTAATGGTTAGGGCGGTGGATTAAGGCACGCAAATTCAGCCGTTCGATCCCCGCTGCAGCCACAATGAATTTGAATAGTTTCTTGAAGCCAATTGTTTTCATTTTGAGTGCATGTTTATGGCCTAATGACTTTTCAAGCATAAATTGTGCCTCCCCGTGTAAAAACTATGGAAATTAATTAATCTCTGCTCTCCATACAGGACTGTAGCATGTTATCACAATGTGCAAGCAAGACGTTATTTTTATTTCATTCTACATTGTCTGTTGTGGCTGAAACTTCACACGTTCATTTTTGGAGTGTAATCTCATCCATTTTCCAATAAAGGCTAAATGGCAAAGCGCCACCCGCTGGCAACAGGAAGTGAGCCATATATTGCATTCTTAAGCATTATTTTTCAATGGGTTCATGACATTCACGGTAAATGTGGTCAGCATGATGCTAGGATGGTCCTGACAAAACAGATTTTTGATTTACTGGGATGATATAGCTATGGTCAGGCAGATAAACACATCATGCCAGACAAACAGGAAGTGGTCATACTTAAATTCTCCAATGTCTGATGTGACTGCAACTTTACACAGATGCTCAGTGTTGGAGTGTAATCAAATCCATATTCCAAAAACGACTCAATGTTATAGCAGCATCATCTGGAAACAGGAATTGACCTTAATTTCGCTGAACATCTTCCGATGTGGCTGAAAATGTACAAATATGTTTATTTCTGGAGTGTAATCAAATTCAAAAAACATACACGGATCAATAATATAGCGCCACCATCTGGCAACAGGAAGTGAGGCTTATATCATTGATGCATTCCAATAGCAGCGCCAACATCTTCATTGATCAAAGGGAAATTCCTGTGCACACTATACGTTGTCCAGGAAGGTGATTATTTCGAAAGGGTGTACATGTTGTGAAACATGTCATTGGCAGAACTATGCCACCAAGGCGGTTGCCCCCATGGGGCTTGGGCCCGTTCATTGCTGCTTGCAGCTATATTTATTATTATTATTCTTTTTTTTTCAATGTTTTGTGCATTTTTGAGGTGCTTGCCATGAATGAAAACTCACGGAATTTTGCACACACATCAGAAGTGGTGGCTGTCAGGATCTCTCAGATGCTCAGACCTGGGCGTCGCTGAGGGACTCCACAGCGCCCCCTATCGCATTGTCATCTATTGTGGGCAGGCACTTTGAGCTACCTGCACCATATTTAGTATGCCTATAGCACTCCTCAGGCCAAACACATTTCAAATTCGCATCTAATCAAATATGCAAACAGGAAGTCAGCCATTTTAGATTTTGTGCGTTTTACACGTACTGCACTTTTAAGTACTCCTCCTAAGGGGTTCCTCGCATTCACACCAACTGTGGTCAGAATGGTCTCAGGATAGTCATGATGCGAAATTGCCAGGATATTTTTGATAGCTCAAACGGGACAGTCACGGGGAGAATTACAATTTTTATGTCACGCCACGCCAACAGGAAGTGGCCGTAATTTCATGGTCTACATTGTCTGATCTGGCTGATATTTTAGAAATACGTTTATTGTTGGAGTATAATCACATCCATATCCCAAGAACGGGTCAATGTTATAGCGCCACCATCTGGCAACAGGAAGTGAGGTCTTTATCATATTTGTATGCCTTCCTGCTAGGGCATTCATCACATTCACACCAAATGCGATCAGCATGATCGTAAGATAGTCCTTACGCTATGTTGTGAAGGGATTTTTGAAATCTCAAACGGTATGGAAATGGCGACTCGTACAGTACACATATTGCGTGCAAAAAAATGACTTTTTTTCCGACATCGTCCGATCTGGCTGATATTTTATAAATATGTTCACTGTTGGAGTACAATATTAAATATATACATATCAATCGGGGCGGGGCTAGACAGCGCCCCCTATAATTATTATTCTCTTTTTTTTCAATGTATTTTGCATTTTTGAGGTGCTTGCCATGGATGGAAACTCACGGAATTTTGCACACACATGAGAAGTGTTGGCTGTCAGGATGTATCAGATGCTCAGACCTGGGCGTGGCCAAGGGACTCCACAGCGCCCCCTAATGCTTTGTCTTCTATTGTGGACAGGCACTTTGAGCTACCTTCACCTAATTTGGTATGCATGTGGGACTCCTCTGGACAAACACATTTGTTATTCGCATCGAATCAAATATGTGAACAGGAAGTCAGCCATTTTGAATTTTGTGCATTTTACACGTACTACACTTTTAAGCACTCCTCCTAGGGGGTTCATTGCATTCACACGAAATGTGGTCAAAGCGGTCTCAGGATAGTCATGATACTAATTCCAAAGGATATTTTTGATATCTCAAACGGTATGGTCATGGCGAGGCGTAAAATTTTCATGTCACGCCGCGCCAACAGGAAGTTGCCATAAATTCATGGTCTACATTGTCTGATCTGGCTGATATTTTACAAATATGTTCACTGTTAGAGTGTAATCACATCCAAATACCAAGAAGAAATCAATGTTATAGCGCCACCATCTGGCAACGGACGTGAGGTTTTTATCATGTTTGTATGCGTTCCTGCTAAGGTATTCATCACATTCACACCAAATGTAGTCATCATGATCTTAGAATAGTCCTGACCCTAAATGACGAAAGGATTTTTGATATCTCAAACGGTTTGGCAATGACGAGGCGTATAATACACACGTTACGCCCAAAAACAGGAAGTGGGCTTAATTCCGTTCTACATCATCTGATCGGGCTGATATTTTACAAATATATTCACTTTTGGAGTGCAATCACATCCATATCCACATTCATCTGGGCGTGGCTACACAGCGCCCCCTATGGCTTTTTTCTAATATTGTGGACACATACTTTCACGTAAATGCACCACGTCTGGTAGGCATAAGGGTCTCCTCAAGACACACACATTTCTCATTTGCATCCCTTAACTTTTCCCAACAGGAAGTGAGCTATTTTGGATTTTGTGTGTTTTTAAGTGTTTTTTCACATACCAAACTTTGAAATACTCTTCCTAGGGGGTTCATCACATTCACACAAAATGTGGTCAGCAAGATATTATAGCCCTGACACACAACTATGAACTGATTTTTAATATCTTGGAATGGTATGGCTATGGTCAGCCTTAAAATTAACTTGTAATGCTGCCCAAACAGTTCATGTTTTAATACAATTATGTATTAAATAATTTTAAAAAGGTATTCAATTCTACATTGCCTGATTTTGAGGCTAACACTTTTCACATATGTTCATTGTTGGAGTGTCATCACATCCATTAAGCAATAATAGTTCACTATTTTCGCTGGGGACTCATTATATCCAGTCTTAAAACTTCAACGCAAGTCGCAAATGACTCTCCCATTTCTAATACGCGACTGCCATCTACTGGCAAAAGTTGGTATTGTTTCTCAAGTAATTCGTCAATGACAAGTTTTGTTTCTTTTTGCGAGCCAGTAACCATAACGATGTATGAGTAACAGCGGCAGCCTACGTAATAAAATTTACTGACAACACCCAGCCCACAGCAACGTTTTTTCTCATCTACCTTAATTATATGGATTGAATAACTAAAATAAAAGACAGGCTTTTACTGGCAGGAAAGTAGCATATATTTCAAAGATTAACACATATAATGCATATCTTGCAATGACGTTCAATGTTATTTGGTTTAAAAAAAATCGTGTTGTAGCATTTTAAGGACTCAATACAAAACAGCTGTTCGGAAAGTTAGCTTGAAAACCAAGAAGCCTTATTAAGGAATTCGAGCCGTTTCTATTTGACTTCATTCGATTGAAGTGAATGCCGTAACCCAATTAAATGTAATTCGCGTCGGAATACACATAATAGCCTACACTGTCAACGTGAAATAAAAATATATAGAGGTTTAAATCGATCCTATATTGGGACATTTGTTATGATGGCTGGTGCAACGCGCATTTTCGGTACCGTTGACCATAATCGAATGCTAGCATTTATATCATTAGACTGACCAAGTCCTGTTAAAAAGCACATTTTTGGTTCCTTTGTGGAAACAGTGAAGTTGTCTACACAATCTATTCTACTCACAGACTAACTGCGTCGCTGTAACTTCCCCCCATTTCTGATACGGGGATTCCATTTATTGGCAGAAAGTGGAACTTTTATATTTTTCTTCCTTCAAGTGATTTTTCAACGATAGGTTTTTTTTTTTTTTTCTAGCGAGCCAGTAGGCATAACGATGTATGATTTACAGCTGCAGCTTACGTGACAAAATGTATTGACAACACCCAGCCCGACGTTTCTTTGCATCTATTTTCATTTTTGAATAGAATATCTGAAATAAATATTAAAGACATTTAATGACTGTCTTTAACTGGCAGGAGAGTAGCATATATTTAAAAGAGTCAAAAGTCAAAAAGAAACGTTAACGTTTGAGATGGCTCTGGTCGAACTCTGTGTTAACATGAGACCGTTATGTTCAACAAAGGTATGGCATGCAGGTCGTTGCGAGATGACGCGCATTGGCTAACAGCAGCCAGCCTGTCCACTGTCTGTGTGAGTCAAAAAACAGGTCAGCTACGTTTGTTTACATGAATAGAAAACTTTCAGTTAAATCGCCAGATATGTTAGTTTATTTTGCTTGTCATTAAACACGAATTAAGAGAACATACAATTTCGCTAGGAATTTTTGACTTAATATGAAAATACCGGATTGAGGGCAGAGACTTGGCATCTCCTTTAGATTTGGCTGAACAAATGCATTTCAGGCAGCATAATTACCGGTGAAATGGAAAAGATTGATGCTGGCTAACTCGACGTTTAATGCAATATTATCCGACACTTCGGAGAAAAATTATTTAACCAGGATAAAAGGAAACATACAACTTTTGGCCAATAGATGGCGTACGTGTATAAGAGGGCAGTATAACTTAATGGTTCAGACAGTGGATTAAGACATGCAAGGTCCGCGGTTCCATCCCCGGTGCGGCCACAATAAAGTTGAATAGTTTCTTTACGCCAATGGTTTTATTTTGAGTGCATATTTATAACCGAATGACTTCTCAAGCGTAAATTGTGCCTCCCGCTGTAAAATCTATTGAAATTAATTCATCTCTGCTCTCCATACAGGACTGGAGCATATTATTACACTGTGCAAGCAAGAAGTAATTTTTGTTTCATTCTACATTGTCTGATGTGGCTGAAACTTCACACATGTTCATTTTTGGAGTGTAATCTCATCCATATACCAAGAAAGGCTCAATGGCATAGCGCCACCATCTGGGAACAGGAAGTGGCTTTAATTTTACTTGACATCTTCCAATTTGGCTGAAAATGTACAAATATGTTAATTATTGGAGTGTAATCAAATCCATGAACCATACACGGCTCAATATTATAGCGCCACCATCTGGCAATAGGAAGTGAGGCTTATATCATTGATGCATTCCAATAGCAGCAGCAACATCTTCATTGATCAAAGGGGAATTCCTGTGCACACTATACGTTGTCCAGGAAGGTGATTATTTCCAAAGTGTGTACATATTGTGAAACATGTCATTGGCGCAACTATGCCACCAAGGCGGTTGCGCCGATGGTGCTTGGGCCCGTTCATTGCTGCTTGCAGCTATATTTATTATTATTATTCTTTCTCTTCCGTCAAATGGGCATTTTTGAGGGCCTTGCCCTGGCTAAAAAGTCTTGAAATTTTGCAGACACATCAGAAGTGGTGGCCGTCAGGATGTATCAGATGCTCAGACCTGGGTTTGGCTGAGGGACTCCACAGCGCCCCCTATTGCACTGACCCCCCCCCCCCCCCCTGCATTGTTGTCTATTGTGGGCAGGCACTTTGAGCTAGATGAACCTAATTTGGTAGGCATATGTGGCTCCTCAATTGAAACACATTTCTCATTCGCATTGATGCAAATATGCAAACAGGAAGTCAGCCATTTTGAATTTTGTGCGTTTTCACATGTACTACACTTTTAAGTACTCCTCCTAGGCGGTTCATCGCATTCACACCAAATGGGGTAAGAATGGTCTCAAGATAGTCATGATTCTAAATTGCCAGGATATTTTTGATATCTGAAACGGTCTGGTCATGGCGAGGCGTACAATTTTTATGTCACGCCGCGCCAAAAGGAAGTGGTCATAATTTTGTGGTTTACATCGTCTGATCTGGCTGATATTTCACAATTATGTTCAATGTGTGAGTCTACTCACATCCATGTCCCAAGAAGAAGTCAATGTTATAGCGCCACCATCTGGCAACAGGAAGTGAGGTTTTTATCATATTTGTATGCGTTCCTGCTAGGGTATTCATCACATTCACACCAAATGTAGTCAGCATGATCTTAGCATAGTCCTGACCCTAAAAGCCAAAGGGATTTTTGATATCTCAAACGGTTTGGCAATGGCGAGGCGTACAATTCACACGTTATGAGCAAAAACAGGAAGTGGGCTTAATTCTGTTCTACATCGTCTGATTGGGCTGATATTTTACAGATATATTCACTGTTGGAGTGCAATCACATCCATATCCACATACATCTGGGCGTGGCTACGCAGCGCCCCCTATGGTTCTTTTCTAATATTGTGGACATATACTTTCACGTAAATTCACCGAATATGGTATGCATATGGGTCTCCTCAAGACACACACATTTCTCATTTGCATCCCTTAACTTTTCCAAACAGGAAGTGAGCTATTCTGGATTTTGTGTGTTTTTAAGTGGTTTTACACGTACCAAACTCTGAAATACTCCTCCTAGGGGGTTCATCACATTCACACCAAATGTGGTGAGAAAGGTCTCAGGATAATCCTGATGCTAAATTGAAAGGATATTTCTGATATGTGAAACGGTACGGCTATGGCGAGGCGTACAATTTAAGGTCTCGCCGCGGCAACAGGAAGTGGTCGTAATTTCATTCTAGATGGTCTGATCTGGTTGATATTACACAGATATGTTCGTTGTGGGAGTGTAATCTCATCCATATCCGAAAAATGACTCACTGTTATAGCGCCACCATCTGGCAACAGGAAGTGGCCTTAATTTTACTCGACATCTTCGGATGTGGCAGAAAATTTAGAAATATGTATATTGTTGGAGTGTAATTAAATCCATATTTCAAAAACGACTCAATGTTATAGCGCCACCATCTGGAAACTAGAACATTGAATTGACCTGAATTTCACTCAACATCTTCCGATGTGGCTGAAAATTTTGAAATAGGTTCATTATTGGAGTGTAATCAAATTCAAAAACCATACACGGCTCAATATTATAGCGCCACCATCTGGCAATAGGAAGTGAGGCTTATATCATTGATGCATTCCAATAGCAGCAGAAACATCTTCATTGATCAAAGGGGAATTCCTGTGCACACTATACGTTGTCCAGGAAGGTGATTATTTCCAAAGTGTGTACATATTGTGAAACATGTCATTGGCACAACTATGCCACCAAGGCGGTTGCGCCCATGGTGCTTGGGCCCGTTCATTGCTGCTTGCAGCTATATTTATTATTATTATTCTTTTTTCTATATGCAAATGGGCCTTTTTGAGGTGCTTGCCATGCATAAAAAGTCTGCGAATTTTGCACACACATCAGAAATGAGGACCTTCAGGATCTTTTAGATGCTCAGACCTGGGCGTCGCCGAGGGACTCCACAGCGCCCCCTATCGCATTGTCATCTATTGTGGGCAGGCACTTTGAGCTACCTTCACCAAATTTTGTATGCATATAGCACTCCTCGGACCAAACACATTTCAAATTCGCATCTAATCAAATATACAAACAGGAAGTCAGCTATTTTGGATTTTGTGCGTTTTACACGTACTGCACTTTTAAGTACTCCTCCTAGGGGGTTCATCACATTCACACCACCTGTGGTCAGAATGGTCTCAGGATATTCATGATGCTAAATTGCCAGGATATTTTTGATAGCTCAAACGGGACGGTCCAAGGGGGGCGTAGAATTTTTATGTCACGCCGCGCCAACAGGAAGTGGCCGTAATTTCATGGTCTGCATTGTCTGATCTGGCTGATATTTTAGAAATACGTTTATTGTTGGAGGATAATCACATCCATATCCCAAGAACGGGTCAATGTTATAGCGCCACCATCTGGCAACAGGAAGTGAGGTCTTTGTCATATTTCTATGCCTTCCTGCTAGGGCATTCATCACATTCACACGAAATGTAGTCAGCATGATCTTAGGATACTCATGACCATATGCTGTGAAGGGATTTTTGATATCTCAAACGGTATGGAAATGGCGAGTCGTACAGTACACATATTGCGTGCAAAAAAATGACTTTTTTTTCGACATCGTCCGATCTGGCTGATATTTTCCAAATATGTTCACTGTTGGAGTACAATATGAAATATATACATATCAATCGGGGCGTGGCTAGACAGCGCCCCCTATAATTATTATTCTCTTTTTTTTCAATGTATTTTGCATTTTTGAGGTGCTTGCCATGGATGGAAACTCATGGAATTTTGCACACACATGAGAAGTGTTGGCTGTCAGGATGTGTCAGATGCTCAGACCTGGGCGTGGCCGAGGGACTCCACAGCGCCCCCTAATGCTTTGTCTTCTATTGTGGACAGGCACTTTGAGCTACCTTCACCTAATTTGGTACGCATGTGGGACTCCTCTGGACAACCACATTTCTCATTCGCATCGAATCAAATATGTGAACAGGAAGTCAGCCATTTTGAATTTTGTGCATTTTACACGTACTACACTTTTAAGTACTCCTCCTAGGGGCTTCATTGCATTCACACGAAATGTGGTCAAAGTGGTCTCAGGATAGTCATGATACTAATTCAAAAGGAAATTTTTGATATCTCAAACGGTATGGTAAATGCGAGGCGTACAATTTTCATGTCACGCCGCGCCAACAGGAAGTAGCCATAAATTCATGGTCTACATTGTCTGATCTTGCTGATATTTTACAAATATGTTCACTGTTAGAGTGTAATCACATCCAAATACCAAGAAGAAATCAATGTTATAGCGCCACCATCTGGCAACGGAAGTGAGGTTTTTATCATGTTTGCATGCGTTCCTGCTAGGGTATTAATCACATTCACACCAAATGTAGTAATCATGATCTTAGAATAGTCCTGACCCTAAATGACGAGAGGATTTTTGATATCTCAAACGGTTTGGCAATGGCGAAGCGTATAATACACACGTTACGCCCAAAAACAGGAAGTGGGCTTAATTCCGTTCTACATCATCTGATCGGGCTGATATTTTACAAATATATTCACTTTTGGAGTGCAATCACATCCATATCCACATTCATCTGGGCGTGGCTACACAGCGCCCCCTATGGCTTTTTTCTAATATTGTGGACATATACTTTCACGTAAATGCACCACGTCTGGTAGGCATAAGGGTCTCCTCAAGACACACACATTTCTCATTTGCATCCCTTAACTTTTCCCAACAGGAAGTGAGCTATTTTGGATTTTGTGTGTTTTTAAGTGTTTTTTCACGTACCAAACTTTGAAATACTCTTCCTAGGGGGTTCATCACATTCACACAAAATGTGGTCAGCATGATATTATAGCCCTGACACACAACTATGAACTGATTTTTAATATCTTGGAATGGTATGGCTCTGGTCAGCCTTAAAATTTACTTGTAATGCTGCTCAAACAGTTCATGTTTTAATACAATTATGTATTAAATAATTTCAAAAAGGTATTCAATTCTACATTGCCTGATTTTGAGGCTACAACTTTTCACATATGTTCATTGTTGGAGTGTCATCACATCCATTAAGCAATAATAGTTCACTATTTTCGCTGGAGACTCATTATATCCAGTCTTAAAACTTCAACGCAAGTCGCAAATGACTCTCCCATTTCTAATACGCGACTGCCATCTACTGGCAAAAGTTGGTATTGCATATATCTTGCAATGACGTTCAATGTTATTTGGTTTAAAAAAAACCGTGTTGTAGCATTTTAAGTACTCAATACAAAACGGCTGTTCGGAAAGTTAGCTTGAAAACCAAGAAGCCTTATTAAGGAATTCGAGCCGTTTCTATTTGACTTCATTCGATTGAAGTGAATGCCGTAACCCAATTAAATGTAATTCGCGTCGGAATACACACAATCGCCTACACTGTCAACGTGAAATAAAAATATATAGAGGTTTAAATCGATCCTATATTGGGACATTTGTTATGATGGCTGGTGCAACGTGCATTTTCGGTACCGTTGACCATAATCGAATGCTAGCATTTATATCATTACACTGACCAAGTCCTGTTAAAAAGCACATCACCTTTGTGGAAACAGTGAAGTTGTCTACACAATCTATTCTACTCACAGACTAACTGCGTCGCTGTAACTTCCCCCCATTTCTGATACGGGGAATCCATTTATTGGCAGAAAGTGGTACTTTTATATATTTCTTCCTTCAAGTGATTTTTCAACGATAGGTTTTTGTTTTTTTTCTAGCGAGCCAGTAGGCATAACGATGTATGATTTACAGCTGCAGCCTACGTGACAAAATGTATTGACAACACCCAGCCCGACGTTTCTTTGCATCTATTTTCATTTTTGAATAGAATATCTGAAATAAATATTAAAGACATTTAATGACTGTCTTTAACTGGCAGGAGAGTAGCATATATTTAAAAGAGTCAAAAGTCAAAAAGAAACGTTAACGTTTGACATGGCTCTGGTCGAACTCTGTGTTAACATGAGACCGTTATGTTCAACAAAGGTATGGCATGCAGGTCGTTGCGAGATGACGCGCACGGGCTAACAGCAGCCAGCCAGTCCACTGTCTGTGTGAGTAAATAAAACAGGTCAGCTACGTTTGTTTACATGAATAGAAAACTTTCAGTTAAATCGCCATATATGTTAGTTTATTTTGCTTGTCATTAAACACGAATTAAGAGAACATACAATTTCGCTAGGAATTTTTGACTTAATATGAAAATACCGGATTGAGGGCAGAGACTTGGCATCTCCTTTAGATTTGGCTGAACAAATGCGTTTCAGGCAGCATAATTACCGGTGAAATGGAAAAGAATGATGCTGGCTAACTCGACGTTTAATGCAATACTATCCGACACTTCGGAGAGAAATTATTTAACCAGGATAAAAGGAAACATACAACTTTTGGCCAATAGATGGCGTACGTGTATAAGAGGGCAGTATAGCTTAATGGTTCAGACAGTGGATTAAGACATGCAAGGTCCGCGGTTCCATCCCCGGTGCGGCCACAATAAAGTTGAATAGTTTCTTTACGCCAATGGTTTTATTTTGAGTGCATATTTATAACCGAATGACTTCTCAAGCGTAAATTGTGCCTCCCGCTGTAAAATCTATTGAAATTTATTAATCTCTGCTCTCCATACAGGACTGGAGCATATTATTACAATGTGCAAGCAAGAAGTAATTTTTGTTTCATTCTACATTGTCTGATGTGGCAGAAACGTCACACATGTTCATTTTTGGAGTGTAATCTCATCCATATACCAAGAAAGGCTCAATGGCATAGCGCCACCATCTGGCAACAGGAAGTGGCTTTAATTTTACTTGACATCTTCCAATTTGGCTGAAAATGTACAAATATGTTAATTATTGGAGTGTAATCAAATCCATAAACCATACACGGCTCAATACTATAGCGCCACCATCTGGCAGTAGGAAGTGAGGCTTATATCATTGATGCATTCCAATAGCAGCAGCAACATCTTCATTGATCAAAGGGGAATTCCTGTGCACACTATACGTTGTCCAGGAAGGTGATTATTTCCAAAGTGTGTACATATTGTGAAACATGTCATTGGCGCAACTATGCCACCAAGGCGGTTGCGCCCATGGTGCTTGGGCCCGTTCATTGCTGCTTGCAGCTATATTTATTATTATTATTATTATTATTATTATTATTAGGGCCCAAGCACCGTAGGGTGCGAAGGACCCTATTGTTATTGTAAAGATTATTATTATTATTATTATTCTTTTTTTTTCAATGTTTTGTGCATTTTTGAGGTGCTTGCCATGAATGAAAACTCACGGAATTTTGCACACACATCAGAAGTGGTGGCTGTCAGGATCTCTCAGATGCTCAGACCTGGGCGTCGCTGAGGGATTCCACAGCGCCCCCTATCGCATTGTCTTCTATTGTGGGCAGGCACTTTGAGCTACCTGCACCATATTTAGGAGGCATATAGCACTCCTCAGGCCAAACACATTTCAAATTCGCATCTAATAAAATATGCGAACAGGAAGTCAGCCATTTTGGATTTTGTGCGTTTTACACGTTCTACACTTTTAAGTACTCCTCCTAGGGGGTTCATCGCATTCACACCAACTGTGGTCAGAATGGTCTCAGGATAGTCATGATACTAAATTGCCAGGATATTTTTGATAGCTCAAACGGGACAGTCACGGGGAGGATTACAATTTTTATGTCACGCCACGCCAACAGGAAGTGGCCGTAATTTCATGGTCGACATCGTCTGATCTGGCTGATATTTTAGAAATACGTTTATTGTTGGAGTATAAACACATCCATATCCCAAGAACGGGTCAATGTTATAGCGCCACCATCTGGCAACAGGAAGTGTGGTCTTCATCATAT